>NW_015635925.1:22058-34018 GCF_001515625.1 Sinocyclocheilus rhinocerous | reverse complement strand
AGGTGAACGCTACCATGAGTCCTGTGTTGTGCCAACAGTGAAGCATCCTGAGACCATCCATGTGTGGGGTTGCTTTTCAACCAAGGGAGTGGGCTCTCTCAAAATTCTGCCCAAAATCATTGCCATGAATAAAGAATGATATCAAAATGTCCTGGAAGAGTGACTTCTTCCAACGATATTGCAGAGGTTATGAAGAACAAGGGTCAACACTGTAAATATTGACTCATTATATATATTTTTTGCCAATAAAAGCCTTTAAAACTTATGATATGCTTATCGTTGTTTTTCAGTATACCATAGAAACGTGTGAAAAAATAATCTACGTATACTGAAGCAGCAAACTTTGCAAAACACAATTTATGTCACTGCCAAAACTTTTGGCCACGACTGTACAGTGGCCCCAAAAAGTATTTTGAAACTTTCACTACATTTGAAGTATATGGATTTCCTAGCCTTTCATAATAAATAAATACACAAATAAAAAAACCTTAGTGGCATCAGTAAATAGAGCTGAATTCATTAAATAGAGTAAATAGAGCTGAAAATACATTAAAATGTACACAAATATATCAGCATATTGTCATGGTTATGTTTTGAGTTGTTATGAGACTTTGAGTTGTTTTCATTTCCTGTTCTCCTGTGTAGTTTTGTTCCTTGACCTAGTTTTCCTTAGTTCCCTTGATTAGTTCATTCTGTTCACCTGTGTCCTGTTAATTTAGTCATTAGTTCCTCTCTTAGGTTTGTATAAATACTCCTTGTTTAGTTCTCTCAGGCCCTGTCCACATGAACGCGTTTTTTTTTTTAAACCGCAGCTTTTTCTAAGCGGTTTGGCCGTTCATCCACACGCAAACGCAGCATCAGTTCACTGAAACCGAACATTTTTGAAAACGCCTGCCAGGGTGAAGATTTTCAAAAACTCTGGTTGCAGTGTTATCGTGTAGAGAGTTTTTGGCTTGTGACGTCGGTGCCTGCGCTGTTATCTCCGCCTACTGGAGACTTTTTCAGGCTTCTGATTGGCCAACATGGCTTTACGGTTGAGATTATATCGCCACCTGTTGGTTTGGCATGCTCTTGACAGTGCTTCATAGCATGCATTTGCATTTTCATGTGGACGGAGATTTTTTTAAAAACGGAAGAAGGAAAAACTCAATTTATAAAAATACCCGTTTACGTGTGGACACGGCCTCAGATGCCGGTTATTGTTTGTATATGTATACAAGTCATTGGTTTGCCTTCTTCCTGGATTCCCTGTCTGTATTCCTGTGGATTACTATTAAAGACTGTATGTTATTCATCTCCTGCGTTGTGTGCTTGATCTCCCACCAGCGAGTGTGACACATTAGAATGATTTCTGAAGGATCATGTGACATTGAAGACTGGCTAACTGAGTAATGCTTGCTGAAAATTCAGCTTTGTCATCACTGGAATAAATTAAAATTTAAAATAGAATTTTTATTTTTTTATTATTATGATAAAATTTCACAATATGACAGTTTTTATTACTATGTATTATATATGTATGGTTTAGCATAGTTTGTTGTTGTATTACTGTATGTTTGCTCAAATAAATGCAACCTTGATGAGCATAAGATACCTTTTTTTTGCATAAAACATTAAACATTTGTATTTATATACAGTTGATTGCATACTTATTATCCCCCTTGGTAAATACGAGCAAAAAATGCTGTGAAAATCTGCATTGTTTATCCTTTTGATATTTCATTCAGAAAAATCATCTTTCATTTAAGTAAAACAATTGAAAACTGGGGAATATCTTACTATGAAATAAATGTTTTTCTCCAATGCACGGTGGCCACAATTATTGCCCCCTTTTCATTCAATACTTTTTGCAACCTCCATTTGCCAAGATAACAGCTCTGAGTCTAATGAGGCTGATGTTCAGAGACCATTCTTCAAACAGAATCTCCTCAGATCCTTCAGATTCCCAGGTCCATGTTGGTGCCTCTCCTCTTCAGTTCACTCCGCTCATTTTCTATAGGGTTCAGTTCAGGGGACTTCGATTGTCAAGGCAGAACCGTCATTTTGGACTCAGTAACCAATTTTTGTTATGATTTTGATGTGTATTTTGAATCATTGTCCTGATAGAAGATCCAACCATGGCACATTATAACATTACTAGCAGAGGCAGTCAGGTTTTTATCAGACTTTTTTTAATCAGATTATATATCTGCTGGTATTTGATAAAAACCATGATGCCGTGTATCTGAACAAGATGTCCAGAACCTCAGGCAGAAAAACAGGCCCACAACATTAAACGTACAGCAGTATATGGGCATTGTTTTTTTTTTGTTTTTTTTTCTTGTGTATTCCTTTAAACCCATCTCATGTGTACCAGAAAGCATCTGACCACAGAGAAGCCAATCCCGTTTGAAGTTCCAATAGTGTATGGCAACTGAATATGCTGAATGAGTTTTTGGATGAGAGCAGAGGATTTTTTTTTTTTCATGAAACCCTCCCAATCAACTTGTGGTGATATACTGTACTGTGGGTGCTTTTTTTTTCCTCTGTTTTTTTCTAACCCCAAAACTCTGCTAATTTCAGCAATTTTCACTTTCTATTTTATGAAGCTCAGCAATATTTTGCTGCACATCAGAACTATATTCTTTGGCTTTTCTCATTGTGATGAATGATACATTTGGCCTATGTGTTCCCTTATATTTATAGTCCTGTGAAACATAGAGTCATGGCTGGACAATTTCATGTTTGTAGTGACCCTGGTGTGCTTAAAAAACGTAAATATGAATGGGAATATATTTCAGAGATATTTTATTCATAAGGGTTTCTAGGTGTACTAACATGTGTATTGAAGAAAAACATTAATGAGATTTTCTCTTCACTTTCAATTATTTTACTTAAAGGGATAGTTCACCCAAAAATGAAAATTACCCCATGATTTACTCACCCTCAAGCCATCCTAGGTGTGTATGACATTCTTCTTTCAGACGAATACAATCAGAGTTACATTAAATAATGTCCAGACTAATCCATGCTTTATAATGGGAGTGGATGGTAGCCCAAAATTTGAAGTCCAAAAAATTGCACCCATCCATTATAAAAGAAGTCCACACGGCTTCAGGGGGTTAATAAAGGCCTTCTAAAGCAACGCGATGCATTTGTATAAGAAAAATATCCATACGTCATCCGCTGGACACCACACTCTCGTGAACACACGTACGACAGTTAGCGGAAGCTAGCGATTAAGGTTTATAAAGTTGTAAATATGGATATTTTTCTTACACAAACGCATCGCGTCATTTCAGAAGGCCTTTATTTACCCCCTGGAGCCGTGTGGACTTCTTTTATAATGGATGGGTGCAATTTTTTGGACTTCAAATTTTGGGCTACCATCCACTCCCATTATAAAGCATGGATTAGCCTGGACATTATTTAATATAACTCCGATTGTATTCGTCTGAAAGAAGAATGTCATATACACCTAGGATGGCTTGAGGGTGAGTAAATCATGGGGTAATTTTCATTTTTGGGTTAACTATCCCTTTAAGTGAAAGGATAGATTTTTTTTTTTTTAATCAAAGATCAAAAGAATAGGCAATGCAGATTTGTTTTCACAGCTTTCTTGTTCATATTTACCAAGAGGGCTAATAATTCTTACCTCAGTTGTGTATATACACTCACATACTTACTTAAATGAATGGAATTTATGGAATTACCATGGTAAATGTCCAAAACAACAGACAACATAGTGTGACCATTGCATTTTTTTGTTAGTGTGTGGGATGTTTTAATTAAAATCCACTCATTTCACATTATAATTCTCTCACAGACATTCATAGGGCAGATTGCGCAGTGGTTTTGATAAGCTTGTAAATGCCTGCGTTGGTTGGGATGTGAGGGTGGATGACACTCTGGAAGCTCATTAGTCCACCTGCATTATGCATGAGCACTGCTCAGCCTGGCCTATCACTCACATCTGAACATCTCCATAACACACACACACACACACACACAGAGGTGAGATAGAACAGAGTTTTCAAAGGGGAAAAACAAGTAAGAACGGAAACAGATCAGAGACAAAGCGACTGGGAGGAAAGACGTGGAAGAAAACAGAGAATGAAGTGAATGGAAAAAGGGTGAGAGAGAAAGGTAGAGAGAGAATGCATGCAACCTTTTTGAGCTTTCTATTTAGGTCTCAAACTCAGGAAGCTCACTGAATCATCTTGTTAGGGAACAGTCTTCAGTTCTTGTTCCATAACATCAAAGCCTCAAAGGAGGAGACCCATAAGCCATTTGCTGCCACTTTCTCTAAGGTGCTCAGAGAGAGGAATGGGTATTTGTATGAAAGTAGTACTGTAGGTGTGTTGCCATCCTTTAAATATAGAGAACTACTGTATGAACATCACTCTTTACTGAGGTAAACTTATGGGCAGTGTTAATTTTGACAGGCATTTTTTATTTAGTCTTAGTCTTTATCTTGAGACGAAAATGCATAATAGTTTTAATCACATTTTAGTCATTTGAGTCTTTCATAGTTTTAGTCTAGTTTTAGTCGACGGAAAGTCATTGTATTTTTGTCAACTTTTAGTTTTAGTTAATTACTTATAGTCATTACTTTTAGTCAAACTGCAGTTACCAACATTTATTTTGGTAGCTATTTTATATGTAGTCTTCAAACAAAAATCTAGTTTTAGCTGGTCAACGTCTCGTCTTAGGCATGAGCCCCAGTAAAATACCGCTGTGCCCCATGAAAATAAAACTGATGAGTTATGTGTCAGTGGAATTGACTTATACTGACCTGAGAATCATTATCTAATAATGATAATATTTCAGCAATCAAGCCATATGTGTTTTCTATCTGCTGTTTAGAATCAGAACTGGAAGTGCCAGATACAGTATGCGAATGAATCACTCTTTTTAACTAAATGGGTTTGCAAAAAGTTATGAAATTATTCGTAATTCAGTTTGATACATTCCGAGTTCACTCAAGCACTGGATCGTTTGCAGCGGAGAATGCAAACAAACAAACAAAAAGCTGGATGAGGTGGATATTTACCTACAATCCATTGTTGGAAACAAAACTTGCAAATGTCTTCTATCGTTTGTCAAAGACGAAGCAGCTCTTTATTGTGCATGCAGCTTGTGAACGACTCTGTGCTAAAGGTAAAGAGCATAGTCAGAGTGTCTGTAAGGCTGCTAGCCACAGGTTGGAAATAACAGGGGCTTGGGACAAAACTGCCCCTGTACAATTAAACTAAATCCATTAACGACTGTCACGAATAAAATGAAAATAAAATGAAAAGTTTTGATTGCAGCATTAAATTATTTTTACATCTTTTACAGCATTGCACATTATAACCAGTCACACACGATTCTGTTGAGCTTATGAATGCAATCGCCAATCAAAGGCATTCAGATTAGTCATAGCTGAAACTCCGGAGTTTTGTTCAGTGCGCACGCTCGATGACTGAATTCTGCACTCTCGTGAATTCTCACATCATAAACAACAAAGTGCATATCATCATCAGCAAGAGAATCATTCATCATACAGTGTAGATAGCTTCATTGATTAAAAGGTTTTGTTTTTTTGAGAGTGCTTAAACTCGCACTAGACTGAAGTCAGTGATAATGTTATTTCATAATGTACAGTATATGTGCTTTGCTTGCTTTCTGTATCTTATTATTATTATTTTTTTATTTAAATTGTGATCACGTCATACACAAATAACCCTCAGTCGTATTAAAGTATTTTATGACATGACACCCATATCTGGAACTTGCCTAAAAAGACGGGTTTATGATGTGCATAGTTAATAGGTTACTCTAACATTATAGGCTACTTAGCCTTACCCTGGAGTTGGTTCACCCTCTGCCTATGGTAAAGACGATTTATGTCCATTTTTATCCAAAGCAGGATTGTGTCTGTGCCCCAGTACTGATGAAAGGCTAGAAACACCCCTGGTTACATTCTACTGTAGCATGTAGTCAGGTGGATGGAGCGAGAGGTTGGTACCATCAGCTGAAAAACAGCGTTTGATGAACGCTTAAAGACAAACATTTCCTTCTTTGTAAAAACATGCTGTTTAAACTTAATCATGCACAATAAGAGCAGGAAAGCAAATATGGAATTAAGAAAGTAAATATTGTAAATATAAAAACTTGAATCAATTGACTGTCTTACAGGATGTTGAAAAAAATACAGTAAAATCTGTTTTATTGTGAAATATTATTACAAAATTAAATAACTTTTTGTTTTTCTATTTGAATATATGCTAAAATGTCATTTATTCCTATGATGCAAAGCTGAATTTTCAGCAGCATTACTCCAGTCTTAAGTGTCACACGATCCTTCAGAAATCATTCTAATGTGACGATTTGGTGCTCAAGAAACATTTCTTAACTGTAGTTTATGTTGAATACTGTTGTGCTGCTTATTTTGTTTAATTTAATTGTATTTATTTGTTTTATTTTATTTTATTGTGGAACCACATTTTTTTAAGGATTATTTGATGAACAAAAATTCAAAAGAATAGCATTTATTTGAAACAGAAATATTTTGTAACATTATAAATGTCTTCACTCTAACTTTACTTTGGTTGCAATTAAGGAAATTAACTGGAATTTAAAAGATCAAATTTTCTGAATCAGTTCTGAGAGAGAGAGAGAGAGACAGAGAGAGAAAGATAGAGAGAGTTAAGTGTGCAGACTATATATAGACTGTAGGGTTTGAAATACATTAGAGCATTTGTTTTTACAAATGTTCTATTACTCCGCCAAATGAACCATTGAAGGAGTAGCACAGTTGATTGGCTGTATCATCACAGGTGGTGGCAGTCCCCTCTTGAGCTCTGCCATTACGGCCCACAGCTCTCGCTTTGAATGTATTCCCCTTCAAAAAAGAAAAAGGAAGAGGAGGGAAAGTGGAAAGAGAGCCTCCTAATGTGAATCAAAAGAAGCAACAGCTGTGGGTGTGACCTCAAACTGCTTTTTTTATAGTATCAAATAAAGGCCACCAGAATGTTGTAGGGGGAAAAAAGACATAGCAGGTAGGAGTTAAAATGGCTTCCTCATTTAAAATCACACAACTTACTGATTGTCTCATAAAATGCTGTTGTGACATGATGTGTTTCTGTATGTGTCATGTTTTGCTTGCATTGTGAAGACCAAATATCGTAAGCTAATGATATCTAATGATATCTTCAAACCCTAAAATAGCGGGATATACATTAGGAAATTCCTTATTATATTTATTGAGAAACCAATGTTTACTTGAACAAACCAGTGTATAAAGGAGCAACCCCATGTGTGCTTGATCAAACCAGTGTATCTAAACCAGTATATGTCTGGTTATATAATGTATTATAAACCAATGCATTTGTCATTAAGCCATACTTTCAACCAGAGAGCTAATCCATATTCACGCAATACATATTATTTCCTGAATGGCTTCCCATATCCACATGTATCAGTGGCACAGGTGTCTGTGGTCTAGTCTGTGTATAAATAGAGCAAGACATGGCTTCAGGGAAGGCCACTGTGTCGAAATCACACTCACACACACGTGCACGCACGCGCGCACACACACGTTGGCTTTTCATTATTTATGAGGACATTCCGTAGGCGTAATGGTTTTTATACTGTACAAACTGTATTTTCTATTGCCTTACTCTAACCCTACACCTAAACCAAAACTACAGGCATTTTTAGATTTTCAAAACACTTCATTCTGTATTATTTATAAGCTGTTTTCCTCATGGGGACCAAAAAAATGTCCCCACAAGGTCAAAATTTACTGGAATTACTATATTTTTGGGTACATTTGGTCCTCATAATGTAGGTGCGTTGCAGGTATACACACACGTACGTTGGGTTTTCATGTTTTATGGGGACATTCCATGGCGTAATGGTTTTTATACTGAACAAACTGTAATTTCTATCCCTTTACCCTAAACCTACCCCTCACACATTCATTCTATATGATTTATCAGCTTGCTGCCTCATTGGGACCAAAAAATGTCACCACAAGGACAAGGATTTTGGATATTGCCATCTTTGTGGGGACGTTTTGTCCCCATAACATACAGTAGGGTATACCTGAACCCCCTCCATCCAACACACACACATAATGCTCTTCAAAATTGCCCACTATTATGTTAAATACATTGAATATTACTTTAGATTCTCTAATTTTCCTTAAAATAACCATCTTCATGTATTTATCTTCATTTCAAAGGGCAAATTGTCTTTTTTTTATCATCCACAACCACTCTCTGTCCATCAGCCTCCCCTCTCTCTCTCTCTCTCACTTTCAGCTCATTCTGCCTTTTACAGAGATGTTGACACCTCTTTCTTTTACCATGTCTTCTTCTATTGTTGCCATTGCACTGAACACGTTTATCTCCTCACCTTTCCAGGCTGAGCACTGGAAAGACCATGCCCTTTTTTTTTCTTTTTTTCTTTCGCTAACAGACATCATGGTGATTAACACTTGGACTTCTTGTTTTCTGAAGCACACACACACACACAAAATGATCCCCTTGACACTGTTTCTGGACTGTTGTTTGTCTGCTTGTCAATATCTGGATGATTAGAGGCTTTCTGTGGCCTCTTAGGAGCAAACACAAATATTAACACCGTCACTGTCACCACTTCTGACTATGTTTAAGTTGAAAACCTATTCAAGAACTTTTGAACATTTTTTTTCCCTTCAACGCACAAAGTCAACACTTGTGTAGTCAGACTTTTGACTTTAGACTTTTGACTGTTGTTTAATATATGACATGATTATGTTCCACCACATCTCACAGCTAGCATTTTATGTATCCTAAATACACACAGTTAAATAATATGTTCACAATTTTTGGATAATGTAAAAAAATGACAACTTGAATAAAACTAAAACTATTAAAACATATATATATTTTTTTTTATTGAAAAAAATAGTCAACACTTGTGTAGTCAGACTTTTGACTTTAGACTTTTGACTGTTGTTTAATATATGACATGATTATGTTCCACCACATCTCACAGCTAGCATTTTATGTATCCTAAATACACACAGTTAAATAATATGTTCACAATTTTTGGATAATGTAAAAAAATGACAGCTTGAATAAAACTAAAACTATTAAAACATATATATTTTTTTTTTAATTGAAAAAAATAAATGTGATAAAAAAAAAAATGAAAAAAAAAAACATGCCTTGAAAATGAACTAACTGAAATAAAAGTTTTAAGTACTATTGTTTTTAAATTTCAGTTAATAAATTATAACTAAATATAAGTATTAAAAAACAACTAAAAACAACAAAATAGCGAACAAAATATTGCATGTGATATTAACTTGACTGTATAAAGTTACGAGGACACTAATTCCAACTGGGAATAAGCTCTATGAAGAAGTTGAGTGTTTTTTATGTCCCTAAACCTGTACGTGACCTCACTATGCTCGGCTGAAAGGGAAAAGTTACATCTCCAGGCAACTGCACATTTCCGAGCGGTTGCCGAGGAAACACTTGAAAGTTTCCCATCAGTGTCAGCGATCATTTTTTAAGCGCCTGGTGCTTGGTTTGAACCACCTGTGGTAATGACAATGAACAGCTGCTGTTGAAAACCTCTTTAAGGAGCAGGGGGCTCTTATATCATCAGATTCTCATGAAATCTGACTAATCTTCTGCTATTATCAGAAATTGGATGTTTAAAGTAACATAAACCGTATCGTTTAAAACTGTCTGAAAGTGTAACAAGACTCATTGAGAGAACATCACAGAGTGGCCCTTTCAAGGAAAATGAGCATCAAAGGCTGATGAACACAAGATGCGTGCAGATGAAATATGAAGTCATAAAGGACTAATCACTCTGGCAATTAGCCATGAAAGCCAATGGGTAGATCAGCTTTTTGAAAAGCCATCACGTGTGATTAGAAACATGTCTCCTGATTGCTTGCTCATTTATCTTCCTGATTTCAAAAGAATAATGTCATTTCATGGCTCTTTTCTCACGTTCCCCATCATAATGTGTGCCCATCATAATCCCGGCTCTCAATGTGGCCAGACGCAGGAGAATAACTGTGCGTATTTTTACCAACTTGCCTCGCCATCATAATCCCAGCATGAAAACATTCCAAAACGGAGCCGATTAAAGCCTGGACTGTAATCTTATCATCAGACCACAATACAAGATAGCTGTGGACGGAGAGCTGTAAACATATATATATATATATATATATTTTTTTAAATGTAATCTATTCCTGTGATGGCAAAGCTGAATTTTCTGCATCATTACTCCAGTCTTCGGTCTCACATGATCCTTCAGAAATCATTCTATTCACAAAACATTTCTTCTTATATTATCAATGTTGAAAACAGTTGTGCTGCTGAATATTTTTGTGGTAACCATGATACTTTTTTCACAATTCTTTGATCAATAGAAAGTTCAAAAGAACCACATTTATTTAAAAATAAATATTTTGTAACACTATAATATGTCAGTAACATTATAGGGAACAAATATTCACTATTAACAAATAGTTTTCCCTCAATAAACCCCTAATTACTGCTTATTGATAGTAAGACAGTTGTTGTAGTTGTTAAGTTTAGGTATGGGGTAGATTTAAGGGATCTAGAATATGGTCATGAAGAATAAGGAATTAATATGTGCTTTATAAGTACTAATAAACAGCCAATATGCTAGTAATATGCATGCTAATAAGCTACTAGTTAAGCTTAATCTAGTTAAATGTTCCTTAATCTAAAGTGTTACAAATATCTCTACTGTAATTTTTTTTATCGATTTCATGCATACTTCCTGAATATAATATTTTTTTTTCTTTCAAAAAAACAAAAAACAAAAAAATCCTTTGACGCCATTTTTAACGGATGTGTACTGCAGCATGAGCAGTATAGTATTATGAACATAGTCTGTATATGAATCATAACATTTTGATTCATATTAAAACTAGACATAAATCTTTGTGTCACTCACATGGCATCAAATTGTTAAATAATTCTCTGTTTTTCAGTTTTTGAAAGGGTAAACAGCAAAGTTTGTACAGTCTGAAACTGTACGTTTGTACGTAATTTGAATTAAATATTAAAGATCAGACCAAAGACAACCAAAAGTTTTTTTTTTTTTTTTTTTACCAAGACAGCTGTCTGGAATATCTGAAATATCACTGAGCTGTTGTCATGTGTGCTTTCCAGTAGAACCATTTTGGCACTAAAACATTACTGATGAAAAAATACAGGCTAATTCACTTATTTTTATTTTATTTGGTAAGTAGATTCTGTGTTTGTGTTTTATGTCTACATTTTTTTAAGTCTAGCAGGGGTGGGATGGGTTTGAGGTGGGTTTTAGGTTTGTATGTTTACTATTTATCTTGTATTCTTGTATATATGTAAAAAGAAAACCCAATAAAACAGTTGTTAACTGTTTAAAAGAAAGAGACAAAAATATAGGCTAATCAGTAGCCTATTTTCCCCCAAGCAAAGTCACCTTATCCTAAGTAACCTGGTATTGGAAATACTAGAAAATTCATCGTCTGGTGGCAACAGGTGAGCTTAATTGGTCCAGCAGCATGTCAATATTTATAAGCAATGATAGGAGAGTGATTCTTATCCATCTGCTATATTTGTGAGTGCTGGGCAAACCTTGCACGAATGAGAAAACATTCTGACGCAATGCACTGTAAAGACAGCTTTCCACCTGCAACCTGGAACAGTAGAAGATCTATTTGCTGGACACCAAAGGAGCTGGTTTTGACAGCTCTCAAAAAAAACATTCACTGTCACACATCATTCTTTTGCAATAAAAAGAACAAAACCCACTCTAACTAGGTAAAAAAGAGAAAATACGCCAGTTTCACTGTTATTGAGTTATGTGTCCCATTGGATTTCCCACCAAAATCATGCACAGGCCCGCACGTGCGTTTTTCTGCCACACTGCATGAGACGCAAAAAAAAAAAAAAAAGACTGAATGCATTCTA
>NW_015635925.1:6489-19529 GCF_001515625.1 Sinocyclocheilus rhinocerous | reverse complement strand
TTTTCTGCCACACACTAAAAGACACAAAAAAAAAAAAAAAAAGACTGAATGCATTCTACTATACAATTATGTCATCAATAGCCTTTCACTTCTGAGAGAAACGCTAGGTTTCAGTAACAATTGCAAATGTACAAGTGTTCACATGAACCCAGACCGGAATTCAGAAAACCACTTTAACATCAACCAAACTCTGATGTCAAACACACTGGGGCTGGTACCAAAAACACTAGCGTAAAAGTGTCCACTCTTAACTGTTTAGAGCATGTCATTCTGCAGAATGTATGTTCAGTATTAATGGAGAAGTTTGTGATTGTAATTGCTTGGTTGAATGATGTGTTTCAATGCAGAGATTCGACTTAATGCTCTGTACACACATTGCACCCGCTGCTCTATGTTGAGCTGTGAACAAATGCACAGACACACAGCTCTGTCTCTGCAGCCAGGAATAAATTCTGAAATAGATTCATACTCGGTTACCATTTGAGTACGTGTCCTGTGAGAAACAAACCTTCTCCCCTGGCTCCTCATGCTTAATTGTTCAAGTTTTGCTCTTTAATCTTATTGTTTCTTGTCTAACAAACTAGTTATTATTGCGTCTGAGTTACTGTACTTTCATAGAATGCACTGCATTTAATAAAAAATTTTATATATATATATATATATATATATATATGTGTGAAAATACAAATTTTTTGAGTAAGGAACAGTTGATGACAGGCCATTGGATTATTAGAAAATAATGCACACTCGAGGTGGTGATGCGGCCACGACGTGAAGTGTTACACCTCGGGTGTGCATTATTTTCTAATAATTCAACAGCCTGTCAATGGAGTCAATTATTCCTCTTATACTACGTTTACCACACCTCAAGACAATCGTCAGGTTTTTGTCCATAAAATGCTCTCGTGTGTAGAATTAATTTCTTACACATCTCACCCAGCGTTTGTAAGGAAAACAGAGCGGGAGAAATGGAGTATCTGCTTTCCGTACATAATAAAACATAATTTTGTGGCAAAAACATGGAAGTAACTTGTTGTTTACTATATTTATTTGCCTGTTCAGTGTTGTTGTGGGTTTTGGTTCTTTTGCTGTTGTAGGCTGTAAGGACCTCTGAAATAAAATAAAATCGTTTGGCGAAGTGATATGGACATGCAATATGTAATAAGTTTTTTGGTCTGGTTCTCATGAGAGCATCTAGAGATTTGGTTTGGTGCTAGCTCTGCACATAGTGTAACCCATTAAATATAACTTTTAAAAATGTTTTACTAATATTAATACTAATATTATTGCACTTTATTTAGTTAGTTAATTTATTTATTCAACATTTTCAAACCTAAAATCAGCAAACGTTTATTTTGGTGGGTTGCCACAAGTAAGTATATGCGCTGCTGGTTTTAGCGCTGCCGAGTGAAGCGGATCAGTGAATAAAATGTCTAAATTTTGCGTTTTGCTCAGAAACCGGCAGCCCATATAGCATAGATTTATGCTTTCATTTTGAATGGAAATCTTATACAGTGTTACAGTTAGTCAATCTAAATTGGTGATTGTGCATTAACAGCTGTTAACCATGTTGGTGTGCAAACGGGCGGTCTGAACTTATTTACCCAGCGCATTATTTATTTTGGTTGCGCATACGCACCTGCACACCACTTATGTGCACCCCTGTTTATGACACATTATTACTGAAACTTGAAAGTTATTGAACAACAACATTATTACCTACCAATTACCCATCAAATTACAGTTCTGTCATTATTTACTCCAAACACATCCTTTCTTCTGTGGAACATGAAATGTTTTAAAATTCTTTATGATTTCTCCTTTCATGTTCCACAGAAGAAAGTAAGTACAGGTTTGGAACAAGATGATTGTAAATGGTGACAGAGTTGTAATTTTTTGGTGATTTATTTCTTCAAAAGTACAACATGATGACGTCATGATGATGTGTAACATTCACAATCTAATATAAGTTTTCCAAATAGAATTTATCATAAAATATAATCATACATGGTAACAGGTCCATTTAAGCTCAAGCAAAGTCTGTAGATATACAAAGGCGGTTCACTCCTATTACTAATGAATGGGAGAAACTGCAACGCACAATATGGCAGAATGCCCCGCTTCTAAATGAAAGAGCCAATCACTGATTGGTAAAGTCACTGCGTCACTGCAGCTGCCATTAGAAGCTCTGGTTCCCATAGAAACCTGAGATTCACGCTTATGACTGCACATGCGCACATTGGCTGGTGAAGCCTAAAAAAGAAGCTTTTTTAATGCTATTTGAGCACAAGGAACAACATTCATGGGGCAGTTCATTTCAGATTTTGTTGCTGATTTTAAATACGTAAGTTCAGCAGGCAGTTTTTGAGATTTCAGGATTCCCCCATTCATTTAGAAAGGACTTGGTCTTGGATGCCAGAAATAGCTGCCCAGAGGCATTGCAAATATGGCTGCCGAGTGAACAGACTTTCCTTGAAAGGGGCTTTGGCTCAAGTAATAGCATTTTAGCTTAGCATGAAGATAATATTTATGGAGTTAAATATATCTGCTGCTCAAAATATACTTCAAAATATTTGAAATATACTTCAAATCCTCGTGTCACATAAAAGTTGTACATAAAACAAACTTTTCTGATTGTAAGTGGATTCTTTTTATAGAACTGGGCAGAAAATCCATTATTTTTACATGTCTTTACTATCATAATATAATGCTAAATATCCTTTATACCTTTGCAAACTTCCTGAGATTGCATAGTCAAACCATACAGTATATTGCTGTATTGTATTCTAAAGATTCACGTGACATCTATCAAAGTATTTCTAACTGTTGTCTGTCAAGCTGTATGAATATAAACAAGAACATTAAATAAAAATAGTAAATATTAAAATGAAACAAACAATAATACAATTCTACATAATCCTGTTGGAAATCAAGTTATTAGTTTTTATTGAATGCATTACACAAATATGTATTTACAGTATCTCACAGAAGTGAGTACACCCCTCACATTTTTGTAAATATTTTATTATATATTTTCATGTGACAACACTGAAGAAATGACACTTTGCTACAATGTAAACTAGTGAGTGTACAGCTTGTATAACAGTGTAAATTTGCTGTCCCCTCAAAATAACTCAACACACAGCCATTAATGTCTAAACCGCTAGCCACAAAAGTGAGTACATCCCTAAGTGTTTAGACATTAATGGCTGTGTGTTGAGTTATTTTGAGGGGACAGCAAATTTACACTGTTATACAAGCTGTACTCTTACTCATTTACATTGTAGCAAAGTGTCATTTCTTCAGTGTTGTCACATGAAAAGATATAATAAAATATTTACAAAAATGTGAGGGGTGTACTCACTTCTGTGAGATACTGTACATGTACTCCTAAACCTGAGTGCAACACTAGAGGCTTCTTAGAAGGCCAACCTTTGCAGTGAATACAAGTAAGGTCTGATATCCTGAAGCATAATGCAGATCATGAATCCGCATGAACAGATGTTCCCAAAAAACCCTTTGTGAACTCTGAGTTGTTCCAATACTCTGTCTTACCTAACCAGTGAGTAAGGCCTAGTTTGTATGTGTTCATCTGGCTGTTTTGAGGGTGGTAATGCCAGGAGCCAGGAGCCAGAAGTTGAGGGTGAATGATTTATGATTGCTAGTTGTACGCCTTCACAGTCAGTCAGCTTCAGGTCTAGCCTTGGGCATGAACATGGACATCCTGTCCTATCTGTCCTCAGATGCCTACATTGGAGAGGAAAAGATGGGAACAAGACTGAGTATTTGAGAGAGAGAGATAATAATAATAATGACTATAGCATAAAGCTAGGTTATTTCCCCACATATGGTGAGCTCCAATAATGGCAAACAAATGAACAAATGAATAAATAAATACATATTAAGAATACAGTTTGGACGTCAATAACATCAAATGCCAAGATTATAATTTCCTATAAATAACTTACATTTCAGTCTATTCATCATTCAAAGCTGTTGCATGGATTCAGAAAACTGAATCAATATGAACCATTTTAATTCATTTATTGTGTGTGTGTGTGTGTGTGTTACTTTTTGGAGCTTGACAGTCCCTCTGAACTGCCACTGTACTCATTTCGTTAAGAAATAATGGCATAAACGTTTGGAATGAAATGAGTGTGAATAAATAATAAAAAAATTTAGGTGAACTATCCCTTTAAACCTTAAAATAATGAAATGGCTGGAATAGTCTTACATTTTCCACATGTCAGAAGCATCAAATTAGTGGAGAAGAAGCTGTGGATAATGGCTATGGTTGCTATCTTTGAGTGATTGCCCCAGTTAGAAAAGTAAGCCGGATTGTGGAAGTCAGAAAGATAGTCCTCTAAGCCGCAGCACAAGAGCTCATTTCTGCACAGAAAGAAGACCCAGTTTGTATCATGTCACCTAACAAGCTCTCTACTTAGTGTTCTGTCAGCAGGGAAGTTATGTTGACCGTTTTAACAGCACAAATGCATCAGATTACAGACTGAAGCAAAACTAATGACCCTGTCACTGCCATATCTGATAAAAAAAAGTATGCAGAAAAGTAAACTCTATCTCCAAATTGTGCCTGTTTTGACAGCAGAGCAAATCTTTTTTTTTTTTTTTCCTTTTCACAAAAGCTTTTTTTAATCCACTCTGATGTCAAAAACAGGTGCCACATAGAGAAATATGAACAGAGGTTTGGATTGCCAAGTGTCTAAAGAGTGGCAACCATTATTTCTGTCCATATAAAGCTGTTGCTGCCATATGCCGAGACATCTGGATGGGTTAAATACTGAATTGACTATAGAGATGAACTGATTTAAAGTGGTCTGGTGAGGCTTTTTGAACTTCAAATGTCAGTACTGTATGTCAGTTCAACATCTTCAAATTACTCTTATATAGTAATTAAACCTGGAAATGTTCATTATTATGTTGGTTTGAGTTTTCATTTCATTTAAGACCACATGAAATAAAGGCCCACACTCATTTTTTTTTTTATGTTGAAACTACAGTAAAACTAGTTTGCGCGATACAGTGTGATAATAATGTAGCATTCTGCCATACTGCACTGCTACTTGCTGTAATAAGTCAGCTTTGTTGAAAATAATTAACTTAGCAGCATCTCTATTTTTAGTAAATAACTCTCATCAGGAATGTGAGCTAGACTTAAAGATTCTTTCTCAAAATCAATTTTATGCATCCATGCAGATTTATTGCACACCTCGCCAAAGCTCCATTAGCACTACTGCTGTCTTCAGTCAATTTCATCGAAACACCATTTTCTAGTTAATTGACTATACCAAGAAAAGCCAATTACAAAACCAGTCTCTTGCATGTTCACACACTTGAATGATAAGCTTTCTGTAAAATTCCCTTTGCAGTTCATCAAATTCATCAGATTTGAGCAAATGCATTTATCACTTCATCTGTTTGGTGCCAATTTCCTGATATTAATTGTTTCTGTTTTGAAGTGAAATATCGTCAGTGAATCTGAATGACTTTTGGTCTATCATCTGTCATGAGGGAAAAGGTGGCTTCAATCTGAGCAAAGCAACACGGCCATACACTGTAAGAACAACAAATTAAAAAATAAATAAATAAAATAAATCCACGGAAAAATGGCAAAGGAACTGATAATTTTCTGCCAGGTCTTCAACTGTTAAGTTTCCGGACATTACCTTTAAACCTAAAACAAAACACAATGCAATGTAATTCAAGAAATAGGGAAAACACATGTAAAAAAATCATATTATTATTGTAAAATGGTCTATATTTTAGTTTTTGTTAACACTTTATTTCAGTGTCCTTGTTACACGTCACATGTACTTACTGTAGTAATGTAGTAAATTATGCAAAATTACATGCAGCTAACCTTAAACCAAATTCTGTAACACTTTATTATAAGGCGTCCTTGTTACACATGTTACATGTACTTACTATTATAATAACAATTAATATTGCATCATTACATGCAAGTAACCCTAATCCTAACCCTAAATAATCCTAGCCCTATAGAAAGTACAAGTAGTTAATTGATATTACTCAGTACTTAAATGTATAATTACACTGTAACAAGGACACCTTAAAATAAAGTGTAACCCCAAACTCTAATCCTGACCATAGCTCTATAGTAAGTACATGTTGTTAATTAATATTACTCAGTACTTAAATGTATAATTTGACTGTGACAAGGACACCATGAATAAAGTGTAACTAACTTTTCTATAGAGTGCACTAGATCAAATCAATTAAGATGTGAATCTGTTAAAAAGAAACATAATGTAATAGTATCACCAGCGGGACATGTTTGAGTAAGCTTTGATTGATAGGTCAATTTAACACCTCTTAAATAAGAGCTGAACTGAAATCACCCGGAACTGGCCCTGTGGTTACGTTATTTAAATTACATTAGATCGGGGATAGTATCAGTGCGCTTGATAACCTTTGTTATATGACATGTGGTCTCAGGCTTCAGATCGTTTTATAATAGCAATGTTGCTTAAGTAATCTACGTGACCTTCCCTATGAGTACAAAATGATACCGAGTCAGATTATTCAAGCAGAAAACCGACCTTGAGGCGAACAGATGCTCAGATCTTTCATGATGTGTGTCTGTCTGTGTGTGTGTGTGTGTGTACACCAAACAGTACTGCAGTTAAGGTGAACATGCAGAAAAAAAAGAAAATAATGACTTTTAGATTACTTTTAATTTCACAGAAATTTTAAAATTCACTTTAAATTTGATCATTTCTAGCCTCTTCTCAATGAATGTACTGTGAGTTCATTGTAGTGTTAGGAGGTAATTGCTCCTCTTCGGTCATAGAGCTGGGTCTGTGGACGGCCCACCAGCAGACAGACATTGGGCTCATGGTGACTCACTCCACATGACTGTGCAGTCAGCTGGACAATCGCAGGAAAAAAGAACAGTAATGAAGACATTTCATAATGCCATTTGGTGCCACAAGTTCTTAATTGTAGCCGAAAACATAATAGTGCCTTAGTGGCCATAAACACATTATATATTACCATCATAGTGCCCTATATGCTTACACTTAAGGGCATCTGTTATAAAATAAAACTAGAGTTTTAGCATTATTAAGTGTGTTTAAGCTTTCTTTCTTTAAGGTAAATGGCACTTGCTTTGGTATTTTGTTATCTAATGCAGTGATACATTTAGTGTAGGTGTGTCCAAGTACTTTTATGTGACTTTCACAGTGAGTCTTCAGACCTATTTGGACAGTAAGGCCCAGATCAGACAGAACACATTAGGCCCCCGATGAACCTTTTTTTTTTTTTTTTTTTTGCAGTGAGAGGCGCCTTTTTAAAATTGTTTTCTATTGGCAGTGAGCGTGTTTTTCGTGATTCTACAGGAGCGCTCTAAGCGCCTGAAGTTGAAAAAAAAGCAACTCTGAGCAGAAAAGCACCCGATGTCATTCGCGTTTTTTTCCATTGTCCAATCGAATGAATGGACAGGCGGGCCTTCCGTTGTGCTAACGAAAGTTTACAGTTGCTGGGACACTGCAATGATGGAGGAGAAACTTCTTGTTGCTGTCGCGCGGGTAACCCGGAGCTGTATGACTTCACAAACCGCAACTACCACAATGTTAACAAAAAAATGACAGTTTAACAGCAAACCAAAGAGCGCTCGCGCTACACTGACAGGACAGCTGATTCAGTGGCTGCCTAGCAACATAAAAAACCGCAGCGCACTGCTCTTTTTTTTTTCTAAAATCGACCAAAAAAAGGCAGTGCAGTGCGCCTCGCATTTTCATACCTGAAAACGCGTTCTGTCTGATCGGTGTCTAACTGTTTCTCATATGCATATCTGCAAAACTACATTTGCATGGCTCCTCAGGATAAAGCTTTTGTGTTGAGTTTATGATTTATTCACAGTGTGAGTTCTGTGATTCTGCAAACCTAGAAAAATGCAATTCTCACGTGGTCTGTTCAACATTTATTTAAATATCCTGTTTAGTAATAAGAAAATTGATGTGGTATGGTTTAAATGGTTTTGTGTATTGTAATTTATCTTCCCAAATTTTATATGAAAAATGTGGAAATTAACAGAAATAAGTCAATGCAACCTCTTACACAAGGTAGACGTTGACCCGTCTACTTGATCAATAGTAAAATAATTAGTTGAGTAAGTCCTAATTTTTATAAATCTATATAACACACATTTTAAAACTGTACTGCATTTTAAAAGTGTTTTTTTTTTTTTTTTTGGTGTGTGTGTGTGTGTGTTGCTGCAATAATAATGGCCCATTTTAAAAGTTGATGTGATGTTCTCGTTTTTCTTCCTAATAGCTCCCACTCACTGTAGTGGAGCAGTGACGCAATATTATTTTTGAAATAATTTCCAGTATTTCAGAAATAAAAGTATTTTTAAAATACATGCACATTACAGTAAAGTGCATCAGCTATCATACGATGCTTGGCAATGGTGAGAAAGGATTTACCAGTAAACACCTTGGGGTTTGCATGTATAAGCCAGGAATTTTTATGCATGTGGTGGGAGAAAAACACAGACATTATGGATTCAGATGGCAATAAAAACACAGACTATAGTTCCTGTTAATGTTAAAAAATACTAGGCCTACCTTACATGCCCATTATAACAATTCCATCCGAATACGTCTTATAGGTCATATTAAAACTGTATAGATTTAATTAGGTTTGCAATTGTTGTATTTTTGTATGCTTGACCACACAGCATAGCTTTCCAAATTCTGTCAAAATTTGTAACATTTTTAAAGAATTTTACACATTTGAAACTACTTAAATATTCTCCATTTCACCTGTGGCTGTAAGCAGAAATTCAGAATGTTAATATGAGAATATTAGAATATTAGCAGTAGTCTGTTGGAATCAGTGATTGTTGCTATCGCAGGGGTCCCACAGCACCACCACTGTTTCACAGTTCAAAAAACAATACTGGGTCTGATGCTAAATCACAGTGGCATGTGGGGAATAGACAGCAGAACAAAAGACAGGAGAAGAAATTGACTTTATATCGAGGAATAAATTAGAATAAATTGGTACACCAAAAAACACTTCGCTGCATTCTGTCCAGATTCTCAGTGGGAATCTAATCATGGCTTTGGATGCAGGGTTACAGTATTAGGTGTCCTTTTAGCAATCACTACTTTCTATTTCATGCTGTATATTCAGCATGCCTCAGTGAAGGCATTATTATAAAAAAATCCTACAAATTATTATTCTTTTTATTAACAATATGGATTGCGAGAAAGGTGCAGGGAAACAATAGAGAAAAATATAGACTTAAAAATCATTAAATAATACAAGTCATACTCAAACTCACATGCATGAGCACCAAAGCGCAACGCTCTGTTCCTGTTCAAGAACAAGAACTTGAATGACACGACTTTACTGACATAACCTGTTGTTTGTTTGTTGTGTTTAGAAAAAAAAAAAAAAAAAAAAAAAAAAAAGAATTTCTAGGAATCCTACATAAGTCTTCTTTATGCAGTATATCACGAGAACAACCACAGGACATTGTATGTGGTATCAATAAGTCAGAATACATGTAAAATTCTCAGACACCTTAAAAACTACACACTTATTGCTTTCTGTCCTTACCAAGGCTAAAAATCATAAACAGAAAATGCCAAAAAAGTGTCTGCAATGTCATATGAACATATTCGACAAACAAATGCGGTGATTGGCTCTTGTTTTCTTTTCAGTTATGTCTTCTCTCCAAGATTAAATCTTTTCTCTCTGAGAAAACCTTAGAGATTGCAATTCACACGCTTGTTACAACTTGCCTGGACTACTGCAACTCTCTTTATTATGGTATGTCCAAGTCTTCTGTCACTTGGTCGGCTCCAATAAGTGCAAAATGCCGCTGCAATATTCCTCAAAAGACAGCGTAAATTTGACCATATTACTCCGATTTTGAAATCGCTACATTGGTTGCCTGTACATTTTAGAATCGAATTCAAAATTCTTCTTTATGTTTTTAAATCTCTAAATAATCTGGCACCAATCTCTGTCTGAACTACTCCATCTACAATCCGAAATCTGAGGTCTGGTTAGCAGAGACTGCTCTCTGTCCCCAGATCACAGTTAAAGCATAGAGGGGATGGAGCTATTGCTATTGCTGGCCCTAGGCTGTGGAACTGCCTCCCAACTTAAATCAGATCGGCACAGTCTTTAACTGCTTTTAAATCATCTCTTAAACCTATTTGTTTCTTTGGCTTTCAATTTGTTGTGAGCTTGTGTCATTCATTTGTGAGCTGCCTTGTGCTTTTGTTTTATGTTTTGTTCAGCACTTTGGTCAGCCATGCTTGCTGTTTTTAAATGTGCTTTAAAAATAAAACAAACTTGAAATTTGACTTGAACATATGTGTATAAAGGTCTAGAAACCATGAATATTTTACCTCACTGAATGACCTAAACAGAGTTAACATTCTGATAAAACACTAACAGCTAGTTTAGTTTCAGCAGTAAGGTTTATGTTTCTCTTGATGAAAGGAAAATATAAAAATATACTCTGCCATGTGTTTTATGTTTACAGAAAATATATGGAACACTGTAAAACAGCATTAACAAAGCTGCTGAGATCTTGATATGTACCTCTAAAAAGGCCTACATCATTTTCATCAGAGCTGTTTATAAGAAGCTTTTTCAATGGGTTTGTTAATGTATAATTCAACACATTCTCTATGATTTGGGGGAATATTCATATTCTGAAAAATAAGAAGAATTTATCTCTAAAGCTACATTAGAATTTATCTCTAAAGCTACATTCAGTTTTTTTTTTAAATACTCCAATCCATTATTCACTCATGCACATTTGTTATCTGATCAAAGTCTAACCATCATTAGACAGCAATGGTTACCATGGATAAGTACAGGGTTCACCAATCTCTAGCTTTTGAGAGGAACTAGAGGGTTAGCGTTGATTATACTTTGTTTCTTCCCTCTGATTTATTTATTGCCCTCTTTCAGCTTTTTTAAGTATACCGCATACCTCACATTTTCCAGTCTTTAGAAACAATGACAAAACATTCAGTGTGCATAGGAAACATTGTAGATCTGTAAGGACAGACACAATATTTAATTTGTTCAGTCTGTTCAAATGGTTCAATCAGTGCTATTTCATATGTAATTACACAATTTCACAATATATCTTTTTCCACCATTAGTTGAATGACCAATGGCTGATGTATACACACACACAAACAAATAAACACACACACACACACACACACTCTCTCTCTCTAAATGACTAAAAACCCATTAATTTATGTGTATATGGATTTCAGACTTGACCTTCAATGATCAGCTATAGAATTAGACATACAGAAATTCGATAATCCAAACAATTATCAAATATTACATAGTCTTAGTTAAGACGTAAAGCTCTGTGGAATATTTCAGCTTATTAAGAAGACACAAGCTGTGAGGTGTTAAATGAATGTACACAAGCCGTAACAACAAGATGTGAAAATATAAGCATAATTTAAAAGCATCAATACTAATTTAAAGACTATACATTTTCATAGCATGCGTGTGTATCAAACTCCTTTTCAAAGCAAATTGACAGGGGTTTTTTTTCTTCTAGGAGTGTGTGCATTGCTACTGGGTAAGTGTCTGTGTGAAGGTTTAAGTGAGGGTCAGAGAGCACAGAAAACCAAAAGTTTCAAAGAAATTACTCCAGTGATGAGGATCAGTTTACATTTGTGTTGTCATTAGACTGTTATATGTGTCACAGCACCATGATAACCGCTAAAATGTGATCTTAACTGAAGCATTCAAAACACAAACTCCCACATGCACAATCAAAGAAACACTGGCTTTATGTCTTCACCATTTTGGCAGCTTCAGCATTAATAAAGCAGCGGCACTGCACTTAATTAACCCACATATATGAGCAGAATTCACCAGAGTGAACTTAAAGACATGAGTTACATGAAGTTAATTAAAGCTGCTGGCTTTCAAGATTTCTCAGTGACTCATTTATGGAGAAGTGGGAGAAAACAAAATATTCATTAATTCTGATTCTGTGAAATTTTCTTACAAAGCTAAATTCAGAATTTGCCATAACAAAACAATAAGATCACTGTTAAGATACAAAAGTGGCCACTTTATTAAAAACACCTGTTTACTTGCTTATTAATGCAAAGAGCTAAACAGACAATCATGTATGGTGGCTGAGAGAGCTCAACACGCTGCAAATGAAAAAAAAACACATGCAAATAGAAAAAAACACCAACACAACCAAAATACAGACCTAATACAGAAACATGCTGCAAATACTTGCAACGCAACCAAATACAGAAACACGCTGCAAATACACAACACAACCAAATACAGAAACGCGCTGCAAATACACAACACAACCAAATACAGAAACATGCTGCAACCAAATACAGAAACATGCTACAAATACTCGCAACACAACCAAATACAGATACGCACTGTAAATACTTGTAAGGTCCACACACTCTGGCCCAAGGAAGGTATCCAGTGGTGGATGAAGGTCACTTGCGTGTTCGGTCTTTTCAGCGCGCAGAGTTATTCAATTTAAGTTTAACTCAATCTGACTCCATTTTATTATCTCATCGAATTTAGGTTGAAAGGGAGATCGGTTGTTTGTCGGTCTCTGATTATTCTGACATTCGATTATTCTAATTAACTCTTTACTTTGTATTTTACTCGTTCATTAGGAATTTATGTCGTTTTTAGGATGCCTCACGGCGGCCGCCATGCGTGGGCTCCACGATCACAAAACTCGCCATTCTAATCCTTATTCAGAGGTTTGTGGCTAATACTATTTAATATACCTTAAATAGTAGGTCGGTTTAGCCCCCTACAGCTACCCATGTAATATTCCGACATTAATCAGTGGTTCTTCTGAAACCCTTTGTCCAGACCCCGAGAGTTAATGTAGCTACGTACAACTTAATTAATACTCAAAGCATTAATCAGTGGTTCTTCTGAAACCCTTTGTTCAGACCCCAATAGCTAATATTCATTCGTACAACTTAATTAATTCCGAAATCATATAC
>NW_015635925.1:0-330 GCF_001515625.1 Sinocyclocheilus rhinocerous | reverse complement strand
CATGCTGCAAATACTCGCAACACAACCAAATACAGAAACATGCTGCAAATACACAAAACACAACCAAATACAGAAACATGCTGCAAATACACACAACACAACCAACTACAGAAACGTGCTGCAAATACTCGCAACACAACCAAATACAGAAACATGCTGCAAATACACACAACACAACCAACTACAGAAACGTGCTGCAAATACTCACAACACAACCAAATACAGATACATGCTGTAAATGCTCGCAACACAACCAAATACAGAAACGCGCTGCAAATACTAGCAACAAAACAAAAGGATCACTGTTAAGATACAAAAGTGGCCACTTTA
>NW_015635924.1:0-1045 GCF_001515625.1 Sinocyclocheilus rhinocerous | reverse complement strand
AACAAGTAGTAGGAAAGAGGAGAAATAAAAAGCGATACTTATTTGACATTTAACATGCATTGCAGAAATAGTAAGAGTAGTATGTTAGTATGCAATTCAGAATTAAGACTCTTTCTTAGTATTTAAAAGAGAAAAAGTACAAAATCCATAGTATTCAGCAAATCTAGAATTACAAATATCCTTTTTTTTCACTGTAGTAGTTGAAACTTTTTTGCTCTATGTTCTTATTAACTAAACTATATTTTAAAGTTCATCTACACTCAACTTAACACAGCTGTTAATAAACATCTTGGACACACTTCATACCAACAATTGTTAACTTTCTCTGGTTTCTTATGAGATTACATGGCTGCTGTCTGAACACCACTGGCAGGGCCATTCATATTTTTAACTGAATCTAATCTGCTTAGGAGAAGCAGGTGACTAAATTCTGACTTTGCCGCTGTAATTCCCTCTAGTCTGCCCTCTTCAAACCCTCATCTGTTAAGAGCAACATAAAACGGGTCCACTATTTTAAGCCAAATTCTCTATGGCTGCCTGGCTATAAAAAATACAGGATCTAAGCCAAGGTTCTGGATTCTAGGCCTCAGTCTGGATAAGTAGTGTGGCTCAAGCAGGTCACATCAGCTGATGAGTGAAGATATCTGGGTCAGCCAGATAACTACATGATTGCAATGTGCTCTATGCTCTGAGCACCTCTATATAAATAATTCAGAAAGGGGTGGGACTTTTTTTTAGTACTATATGGAAACTAGAGCATGACTGAGTGACAACGATAGTGTACTCTTATGTATATATTCGCAAATCTTCCTTCAAATAATAATAATAATAATAATAATAAATAAAAAATACAGTAAAAAAATTAACATTGGTAAATATAATTACATAATTAAATTATTTTAATTAATTAAAATAACTTAAAATTAATAATCTTATAAAGAAATAACTAAATAACAACAAAAAAAAACTTTTAATTAATAATCAATAATCTGAAACAAATAACTTCTACAAAATAATTCAAATCTTCCATTAAAAATATATACAA
>NW_015635923.1:0-503 GCF_001515625.1 Sinocyclocheilus rhinocerous | reverse complement strand
GTTGCTTGTGTTTCTGTGTTTCTCTGTTTATGTGTGCTGCTGTGACATGAAGTGAAGTCAATGTGAGTGAAGGAGGGAGCTTCTGTTCTTCTCCAGACTGCTGCTGAGATTCAGACGGATGATCGCATACTGTGGATGTTTGGAGCTCAAAACCGTCTCGTTGTTATTAGTGACTCAGGAAAGATGAGTATTGGTAAGCAATTTACAGACCGACTGAAGCTAAACATTACGATTGCTGACCATCAGAAACATCAGAATCACAGACTTTTTAAACTGCAAATCTGTGTTTGTTTGTGTTTAGTAAGATACATGTATAAAATGTATGCAGTACATGCATAATTGTGCGTGCATCTATTAATCATTTTGAGTCTAATATCATCCCATATTGGAAGGCCGCGTCGGCAAGGATGCGGTCTTTGAATTGGGATGCAGCTATAATTTGGCGCTTTTTTGATGAGCCCGCCTCGCGGCGATGACGTCATCACCAGCGCGCGGTCACTCCG
>NW_015635922.1:0-776 GCF_001515625.1 Sinocyclocheilus rhinocerous | reverse complement strand
AAAAGGTAATACACTGGCTGGATTTTAAAATCTTGTGAGCTGACTACCTATACCAGGGTTTTCAACATTTTAGACACCACGGACCCCCAAGGGTGCAAGGGACCTCCATGCTAAAATATAGAAGGCTACTACATATTTTATTGTATAAAGACCAAGTTTATGCAGTGAAAATATGTCTAAAATACTACTCAAATGTTTTCTATATTAAGGTGATTTTTCACAAAGACTTTTCTGTCTTTTTCTTGAGAACTAAAATAAAATTACAGTATTTCTCTAAATAGAATCTGTTTTTTTTAAAATTACAAACCACTTTGTTTTTTTTTTGTTTACAGTTTGCTCTCTAAACTTTTTTCACTTATTGCCTTGAAAATAAACCCCAGAAATGTGAAAGGGAGCGGTTCCCGTTTATTTAATCTTTTTATTTATTTTATGTAAATCTATATTATTTTATTTAAATCTTTACATTTTGATTTCCTACATTTTTTACAGTTTTCTCTAAACTTTTCCACAGATTTCCTAGAAATCTCTTGCTTATTTATTTAAATCTTTTATATTTATTTTAATTTTTTTATTTAAATAGATTTTAAATCTCTTGCTTTTTTATTTAAATCTTATATATTTATTTTAATTTTTTTATTTAAATAGATTTTATTTATTTAAATCTTATTTTAATTACTTTCTCCCTTTTTTCAGTTTTTCTCTAAATTTTTCCACAGACTCCCTATAATTCCCTTGAGGCCTTTGTTTATTTATTTGAATATTTTATATTCATTTTT
>NW_015635921.1:478-651 GCF_001515625.1 Sinocyclocheilus rhinocerous | reverse complement strand
CTCACTACGTCATTCAGCATTGAACTGACCTCATTCAACTACCCCGTCTGAAAGTTTAAATAAAGAACTCTCTGAGGTTTTTGTCACTTTAATCAGTCTGAATAAGCTCTTTGCATTACAATCTATCTGCACTCACTGTTTGTTTACTTCACTGGTTTGCACTCTATCTGCCA
>NW_015635921.1:0-243 GCF_001515625.1 Sinocyclocheilus rhinocerous | reverse complement strand
GACTTGACTTGACTTGACTTGACACACAATTTAGGTATCTTTTGAAAGAAGACACGTTAGGCTTTACTATCCATCATCATTCATCAGAGTTGATAATGCTCAAAAAGATAAAAAGTTATAGACACTGCAGTGCCTTGAAAAAAATTGTACCACATTGAATGTTTTATTATTTCATATACAAATACATGAAATCAGGCTTGGAGCAATCCAGAAAAGTAATGGGTTGAAAGTCACATGTCTCAT
>NW_015635920.1:0-571 GCF_001515625.1 Sinocyclocheilus rhinocerous | reverse complement strand
AAATAGTTAATAATATTTTGGTTATATGAAAGTCCAATTAATATTTCACATTTGACTATAACTATTTATTTTTACTACTTTTCAAATACATTTTATGTTTAAACTCCTTTGTTTTACCACTAAACCCACACTTTCAACCTTAAAGTATGAAAAACCATTATAAAAATGTTATTATTAAATTCCTGAAATAAAATATGCTATAAAAATGACATGAAAAATAAAGAAGAAATTATTGATAAAATTGTAATAAATTTTTTGTGTATTTAGTATATTTAGGATCAATATAATTCTAGCTATGAACATTTTATAATCTGGATGTTGTTGTTTTTTTCTTCTAAAAAATATTTTGTGCAAAGTAAAAATGTGATGGGGAACTCATTTCCAGACAATAAAGCTAATAAAACTAATTACAATTTTTATTTTTTTCTCTCTGTTACATGAAAGTCCAATTACAATATCACATTTTACTACAATATCATTTATTTTTACTAAATGTCAAATGCATTTTATGTTTAGTTTGAATTGCTTTACCCCTAAACCCAGACTTGCAATCCTAAAATATAAAAATCAA
>NW_015635919.1:0-566 GCF_001515625.1 Sinocyclocheilus rhinocerous | reverse complement strand
TGTTGCAGCTCACATTCAGTAAGTCAGTTTGCATTTACTACAACCATGTAAAATCATTCATTTGAAAGAGTCATTGGGCATTGTTTACGGTTTTTTCACTGGAATTTGCAGACAGTTCCTTAAACAACGCCATTATCTGGAATATAGAACTTAAAACTAACTTTATCGCGCAAACAGATTTGATCTGCCAAAGAAAAATCTCAAATGAGAAATAACTATCAAATTGGTTCGCATTAATTCCACTCATAGATCTCAAGACTAACAGCAACATTATCACTGCAAACATCGAAACAATCATTTACACGAACATACAAAAACATAAAATCGCTCAGTTCTTAATGAACTCCGTTGGTTTCATATTCACATATTCGAAGTTATGATTTCAATAACTTCCTTACCGTCTGTGCAAAAAGGTTCGTATGAGATTATTATTATTACTACCATGTATAAATATGATCTACAGCTGTGTTTTCTTTTAAAGTCGTTGTCTTTCAAATGCGGGATAAAACATTGCTCTCTATGGCTGGTGATGACGTCAGCGATCTCCAAGGGACAGTCTACAAATT
>NW_015635918.1:265-564 GCF_001515625.1 Sinocyclocheilus rhinocerous | reverse complement strand
CATAGTCCACCAGAACTAATGCAAAACGATGCCCGCGTGCTGAACTTTCCAATGGCCCGATGAGGTCCATGCCAATTCTCTTGAAGGGGACCTCTATCAGTGGTAATGGGCGCAAGGGCGCTTTAGAACTGGCCAGAGGATTTACCAGCTGACATTCACGACACCCCGCACACCACTGGCGGATGTTCTCGTGAATGCCCGGCCAAAAGAATCGGGCCATGAGCCGTTCCCGTGTCTTTGCCTCCCCCAAGTGGCCTGCCATGGGACTACTATGAGCCGCCTGGAAAAGCATTTCCCGA
>NW_015635918.1:0-189 GCF_001515625.1 Sinocyclocheilus rhinocerous | reverse complement strand
TTTTTTGTTTGGGTATCTTGGGTCACCCGATACAACCTATCTTTTATAAGGGAAAAATACGGATACGAGAGCAGTTGGTCAGGCTGGAGAAGCTGTCCGTCGATGGTGCGGACCCAGTCATACGCGTTTTTCAGCGTCTCATCGCGAGACTGCTCCAGCGGAAAGTCATCCAGCTCGGGGGATATAAGC
>NW_015635917.1:0-1552 GCF_001515625.1 Sinocyclocheilus rhinocerous | reverse complement strand
AAAAAATATAGTCTCAACAAATCGCAATGTAGTGCACAAGTCATTGAATATTTTAGTCCTTAATGCAGTGAGAACATTCTGCTAACTATCTCCATGTTTTCCATGGAAGAAAAAAAAAATTCATATTTGGGTGAACTATTCCTTTAAATAAAACGCCATTGAACAACCTCTGAGCAATACAATTTTCCTCTGATTTATCCTTTTACAAATTAGAACATTTTTCCCTGTCTTGCAGGAATTGACAACATGCCTAGAGAAACTGGACTTGGGCAACTACGACATTTGCCACGAGTTAAAGAGTCCTTTTAAGAAGAAACACAGACTGGTACTAATACGAAGCCCCAAGTGCGGTAACAAGGTAATAATTAACATTACAGTGCTGTACTACGTCAAATATATAAGTCTACCATTTCCTTTGTGTGTGATATAAAGAGTGGCTCACATTAGGATGACAATGCAATACACAGTTGTGGATGGCTGGCTTGCAGTCGTGACGTCAGTAGTTCAATATGGCATGCACTAGAGGCACACTAGGTCATTGTACTGAGTCTAATGAATCAGACACATATCTGAATGGACACATGACCAATGATGAGCCAATTACTCATGCCTCATGCTCTGTGACACTTCACTGCTTTCAAAGTTTCTGGCAGAAAGTGTGTGTGTGAAAGGCCAGCTGTTGCATGAGTGGTGCTTGTATTTGTGCTTAGTGTCAAATATTGCAATTTACAGTAAGATAAAAATGATATACATCCTGTGTTACATGACTTCACCCAGTGTTATTTTTCACATTGTTGTTCATACTTTATTATGGGTTGGTAATTCATACTCTAAACCTTTGTTGCTGTACTTTAGTCTGGGTTTCATAACCCAGGTTTAAAAACGTTACATGTTGCTGACTCTTTGTTAACATTGGCCTTAACTCAGGGTTAAAAAGATGTTAGTGCAGTCATAGTGTGAAAAGCTAGACAACCTTTAGCAAGGCATAATTTCCTGTCCTAGTGTTTATATATACCAAAACACAGAGGCACGATTTCCTGTATAACTATGCAAATACATGTGGTATATCAAAACAGCCACAAACCATAATTTTTCACTTTATAGTGAAAAGTGGATTTTCCTCAATAGACTGTATGTAGTGTCAAAATATCAGGCTCTGATGAATAAATATGTCTGAGATGATGAAAGGAAAAGGTGTATTGTACCAAGTTTTTTTTTTAATGTAATCTTTGTTTTAATGTTGTTTTTTTATTTTTATTTTTATTTTTTTTACGAAAGTTCTGATTTAATGACTTTAGAAATGGCAAGCAAAATAAGAAGTAAAATTATATTCTCTGACACTTCAAATACCAGTGTTATTTCAGTATTATATATATACTATTATATTATTTATTAATATTTTTAATTAGCTTTTATTTTTCCATTTTTAAGTTAGCTTTCATTTTAATTTATGTTTTTTTTTATTAGTTTTTTTAAAGGGGTCATAGGATGCTACATGCACTTTTACCAGTTGTTTGAACTGAAATGTGTGTTGGCAGTGTGTGTACACAAC
>NW_015635916.1:0-526 GCF_001515625.1 Sinocyclocheilus rhinocerous | reverse complement strand
TTCCGCATTAACCCTTTAGGAGTTGCAGTTAGGAAATACTCAGGGGAAAAAACTTCTAATTATTGATTTATCCGCTCCCCACTCCACCCTAGGGGTTCCAAGCATTAACAGTTTAATTCCCTCAGAACCTTTTTCCCTGGCTTATTCCACAGTGGACAACGCAATCAAACTCATTAAATTAGCCGGCAGAGGAGCGTGGCTCAGTAAAGCAGACATTACTGACGCCTTCAAAATCATGCCCTTACACCCCTCTCAGTGGCATCTTTTCGGGGTCAGTTGGCGAGGAAAATTTTATTTTTCAGTTAGACTCACTTTCGGGTGTAAAAGCAGCCCAAAGATATTCGATACACTGTCTGAAGCACTCTGCTGGGTCTTACTAAATAACTTCAAACTACCATTCATTCTTCACCTATTGGATGACTTTCTGCTTATCGACTTTCCAGATGCCAACCCATTGCGCAGCATTAATTCCCTGGTTAATGCATTCAATAAATTCGGCATTCCTCTTGCAGAAGAAAAAACAAAA
>NW_015635915.1:457-574 GCF_001515625.1 Sinocyclocheilus rhinocerous | reverse complement strand
TGGATTATAATGACGTATACTGTCTTTTTATGCGTTGCGTTGCATCGTGCATAAAACCAATAAAACCATGTCTGCATTTGTGATCAGAGAAATGACAAACAACAAGCACTACTCTAC
>NW_015635915.1:0-175 GCF_001515625.1 Sinocyclocheilus rhinocerous | reverse complement strand
GGCCAAACAAAGTAGTTTCGCTTTCACAACGAAACACAGCGTCACACACAGTGGCCTAGAGTGAGCGGTGGTGGCCTAGAGTGAGCAGAGGCCGGGGGCTAGAGTGAGCAGACACGGCAGGCTTGAGAACGGCGCGGCCGGCGGATTGGACGAAGGAGCGTCCGGAGGGCTTGCG
>NW_015635914.1:0-534 GCF_001515625.1 Sinocyclocheilus rhinocerous | reverse complement strand
CTCCCTTTCTTTGTCAAACCACTTCACTAGTTTCTGTACATCAGCCCTGTAGCTTGGGGGCATTTTGTTGTTAAAAAAAAACAGAACACAACATGTTGAATGACAACATCACTGAAGAGGCGTCAATGCTTTGCATTCTGGTGACTGAAATAAGCTGATTGTGAGAGAACGTCCTGGCCGGGCTCTTGGATGTAAGCCAGGCTATTTGAGATGCACACTGAGCACTGACTGCTTGTTTTGGCAGGCAGAACTGTTGCAGGCAGCACCAGACAATATATTGCACACACAAGCTCAAAAATAAACATGTGCTTGCTCATTTAATGGAGGAAGAGAGCATCAAAATTACCATGAAATGCAAAATGAAGGTGTATTCTTCACTGTAGTGCACATCTACCGAAGCTCAATGACATCAAGCTATATCAGTGTGTGCTAATATACTACCGGCACTGGAGGCATTGTGGGTAAGCTCACATGCCTTATTTCACAGAGCCACCGCTGTGTTCCCAGCTGGTCCTCTGAGGGTAGGCAGGAATT
>NW_015635913.1:0-651 GCF_001515625.1 Sinocyclocheilus rhinocerous | reverse complement strand
TTAAGTCCAAAATGTATTAATACATTATTAAAATTTAAAGTTGTAAATTTTAACATTAGTTTATGTAATGTGAATTCACATGTACATTACTATTTTTATTTATTAACATTAAAAAGATTAATACATGCTGTAAACATGTATTGTTGTTAGTTCACATGAACATTACTATTTTTATTTATTAACATTAAAAAGATTAATACATGCTGTAAACATATATTGTTCATTGTTAGTTCATGCTAGTTAATGCATTACCTAATGTTAACCTAAGAGACAGTATTGTAACTTGTTACCAACATGTTTTCTGATCTATAACCATTTTTTAAAATTATTTTAATAACCTATAAGCATTTGTGAAATAATTATATAAAAATATATTACCAGTAAAGTACACATTAACTTATTTGTATGTATTTGTTTCTTATTCTAATTAATTGAAATGAGCAGTAAAGTGTCAGACTTAAAATATTTATTATCCTATCAGTGAGAGAGGATATAGGATATATAAAACCTTTAATGATTTTTCTTTTAAAGATAAAATAAAAGATTTTAATGCTCTATAAGTATTCTACAATAATTATATAAATATATACTGACAGTACATATCATCTAATTCCATGCATTATTTTTCATTCTGATACACAGAGAGGGTTA
>NW_015635912.1:0-1212 GCF_001515625.1 Sinocyclocheilus rhinocerous | reverse complement strand
TTGAGGTGGTTTCTCATTAGACACTCCCACAGTCGCCCGCCGCTTCACATGCTGATATTAGACTATTGTTTTTAAACGCTGAATGCTTAAGCAGCACGGTAATGATGTAAAAGAATTACTCTGTTCAGACATGCGTCGCTGTTCAGTGATAATTGTTCAGAGACTCGCTGAGAAATCGTCTCGTGTTACTGTTTCCCAGCGGAAGAGAAGCCAGAGGCATCAGTGGTATTTTTAGAAGAAAGAGGTGTAAATGAAATCATTAGGACTTTGAATGAGACTAAAATCGAGCGGCTTGAGAGCGCGTGATGGGCTCAGTCTGACTGCAGAACCTTCATGAAAGTCAAAATAAAACTTTAGGGGTATTAAAAGAAAAATAGATGATCTAAATGAAATACATTTTTAATTGTTTTGGTAACCACATAAATTTGATTACAAGTCAGACTGCATATCTTTACACAATATTTACTACTGTAAAATTCTTTAACAAGTCTTTGGTATTTAACACTTTATATTTATATTTTTGTATTTTTATCATTTTTATTCAAAACCATTTTTTTTTTGGGTAACTGGGTTAAATTTCTTTTTAATATCAATCAATATTTGATACAATATTAACAAAATGTAAAATGTATTTGTTATATTTTTAATGTAATATTGTAATTATTTAAATATAATATTTAGGACTGTCAGTAACATTTCTACCTGTGTTTTACACAATATTAACTAATAATTTATATTTTTATATATTTAAATAATATTTTTTTATATTATTTTTTAGCAAGTGGGTTGAATTTATTTATTCAAAATGTAAAAATATATATTTTAAATTTATGTAATATATATATATTTTTTGTAAATATTTAGGGCTGTCAGTAAAACTTATTTAAGTTTTAAGTTTATATTTTTGTTCATAAAATATTTACATATTTTATGAACACATTTTAATATTTAAATCTCTATCAGTATTTTACACAATATTTACTCAAAATTATAAAAGTATTTGTTATTCATATTTTTATATTTATGTAATATTGTAATATTTTAAAAATTTTAATATTTAGGGCTGTCAGTAAAACGTCTACCTGTGTTTTACACAATATTTACTCTCATTTTATTTTTACATTTGAGTATTTATATAATATTTTTATATTTTAAAATATTTGTATTCGGGACAATAGGTTTTTTCTTGGGCTGAATTTATTTTCTTCATCT
>NW_015635911.1:649-943 GCF_001515625.1 Sinocyclocheilus rhinocerous | reverse complement strand
TTTGATATATGTTTCTCAATTAGGTCAGCCAATCAGATTGGAGCTTGCCGTTTTGAGGAAACTCTTGCCGTATTAGATGTGTAATAAGCGTCAGACAGTGTTAGCCGTGTGAGACTGAGAGCCGCAGTAAAAGCTAGGGATGCTCCGATCGATCGGCTAGAGATCGGTATCGGCCGATAATCACATTTTATGACTCGATCGGTACTCACTAACTTGGCCGATCTCACGAACCGATCGCAATTTGATGACATCAACGCATGACGATGTACATTATGCGTGGGGAAATAAATGATT
>NW_015635911.1:0-507 GCF_001515625.1 Sinocyclocheilus rhinocerous | reverse complement strand
ATATGATGAATAGATGGTTCATTTTTAACAGCAGATTCAGTGACGTTAGAGCTGATCTGCACCTCACTGCACACGTCTGCGGCGCGTTATGACTCCACGGGAACCGGAGCTGATCACGGCCGCTCTAGTCAATGCTTGTGTTTATACCAGCCAGCCGCGGAACGTTTCTGAAGCGGCTCTCCGCGCTGCTTGGCTAAAAATAGTCTTTTGTGAGTTGGCACAGTGTGGAGGACGGAACAAAACCTCGTCGGAGCCGTAAGGGGTAATGGCAACATAATACGCTAAATGAATTAGCCTACTCAATAGCATTAACACATGCTTTACTCCTTTCAAACTTTATCTGGAATGTCACCGTTTCGGTCACTGCAACTTCCCGATCAGGCGAACACACACAAATGAAATCATCTGCCTGATGAAAAAATTTAGTTAAAAAAAATCTAGTTAATATTTGCATCATTTAAAATTTATTTTATCCACTCGCGACCCACCCGCAAATAATCAGAATGC
>NW_015635910.1:0-531 GCF_001515625.1 Sinocyclocheilus rhinocerous | reverse complement strand
AAATTAAAGATTAATCTTTATTAAAGTTACAAAAGCTATTTAATTTAAGAGTAGTGAGAGATTTCCTTGTTGTTGCTGTTTGATTAATATTAAGAAAGTGCTGTCACTTTAAGAGAATGCACTGATACAGTACGTTCAGCCGGCTATGTCTGCTATGAAACTTACCAAGACGGGCATTTTGACAATTTTTGTGTGAATTTGTCGATTCAAACAATACTTCAGAGAGAGCTTTATATTTGCGCAAGTTCTGAGGCGCGGGTTCACGCGCTTCGGATGAGCACGCACACAAATCTCCAGATGTGGGCCGAATCTGGGCCAACACTACGTTGCTGTCTGGGCTGTTTGTTTTAAGTGATGTTATTTATAACAAACCATATTACATATGCGTTGTCAGATTTAAGTGGAACCGCGGTCCTAGTGCGTGCCGAACCGTGTGTGAAGAATCGTACGGTTCGATTTTTTACCGAGAACCGTTCCACCCCTAAATATACATACATACACATACATATATATTTATTAATAATATTTATA
>NW_015635909.1:0-702 GCF_001515625.1 Sinocyclocheilus rhinocerous | reverse complement strand
GGAGTAATGTGGTACATTTATTCAATGTAGCACTACAATCACTCCTTTTGATAATTTTGATCACACTATTTACATATACATATACTATTTACATTACCTATGTTACATCATGCCTCCACGCCACATAATTACTGATTTTTTTTCAACTGCTTAAATACAAAATATTTACTTGTCATAGAATTTCTGAAAACTGGCACTCAAACACCAAATCTGCAAAACAAAACCATACACTAATTATCGGACTTTGACTCAGTTTTCAATTTACTAAAACACTTTTTGCTAAACACAACACACATTTCTAAATGTTACACACAAAATCCTGTTAGATAGAAGAAGTATTTTCATTTCAATCAAGTATCTTGATTATGCTTACAGTAAAAATTCAATCAAGTATCTTGAATATGCTAAAAATTTATTTTTTACAATCTTGCTTTTGTGTTTACCATGCATTTTTTCAACATCTCTCTACCAATTACTTTCCATCTTGTACATAAATTTACTTAGGAGTTCATGAAAGAAGAGCTTTACGTTTTGAATAAGTTTGTGTGTGTGTGTGTGATACATCCAAATATATAATATTATGGCAAAGGTGCTTGCAGTGTATGAGAAATGTTTGCTTTTGAGATGTGTTTCTGATCTTTTAAATGCAGTGCTTCGTTTTGCAAAAGATGTGATGCATTTTGCTTTTTGTGTGTGCAATTC
>NW_015635908.1:421-544 GCF_001515625.1 Sinocyclocheilus rhinocerous | reverse complement strand
ACGGCACCAGAGGTGAGGGGGCACAGTGAGGAGGTGGCCGGGCCGACGCTGAATGCTGCTTAAATTGCTTAAATACTATGAAATATGTTGCGTGCCTTATTCTGTGTAAGAAGCCACATCATC
>NW_015635908.1:0-170 GCF_001515625.1 Sinocyclocheilus rhinocerous | reverse complement strand
TTGTCAGTGAACTACGGCTCTGTGTAGTAAATGCTGCTCTATCTGAAAGCACGTGATGATGATTTACTGCTGATTACAGAACCGACTTTTTTAACAAAATGCGCATTCGATTAATCGTGCAGCCCTAGTGTTTACTATTATCATTTTGCATTATTGACACAATATTTTCC
>NW_015635907.1:439-1340 GCF_001515625.1 Sinocyclocheilus rhinocerous | reverse complement strand
ATCTTAATAAACATCTAAGATTTGAATACTTAAATGCTTTTTAAAAGTGTTTTTTTTTTTTGAGTTGTGGGAAGGCAGTTTGCACCAATTCTATAGAATGGCCCATATACAACCCGAATTCCGGAAATGTTCGGACGTTTTTTAATTTGGATAAAATGAAAACTAAAAGAATTTCAAATCACATGAGCCAAGATTTTATTCACAATAGAACATAGATAACATAACAAATGTTTAAACTGAGAAATTTTACAACTTTATGCACAAAATGAGCTCATTTCAAATTTGATGCTTGCTACAGGTCTCAAAATAGTTGGGACGTGGGCATGTTTACCATGGTGTAGTGTAACCTCTCTCTCCCGGGTCCTCACCGCCACACCTCTTTCTCGTAGTGGGTCTCTCTCGGGCATGGGAGGCGGACGCACTAACAAGGAGGCTAAATGACTACAGCCACTAGTGCGTCTCTTGAGATCAGGGGAGTGAGCTGCACAGCACCTACCACTGGCCTCCGTTACACTCACCCCCCTAAGCTTCACTCCCATCCGGGTCACGGCACCTATGTAACCCCTCAGAGTGGGATTCGAACCCGTGATTCCAACATGGGAGGAGGGCGCCTCTCCCGGGTCCGCTCCGCCGCACCTCGTTCTCGCTCCGAGTGGGTCTCGAACCTGGGTCTCCGGCATGGGAGGCGGACGCACTAACAAGGAGGCTAAATGACTGCAGCCACTAGTGCGTCTCTTGAGATCAGGGGAGTGAGCTGCACAGCACCTACCACTGGCCTCCGTTACACTCGCCCTTCTAATCCTCACTCCCATCCGGGTCACGGCACCAATGTAACCCCCCCCTCCCCCGGGTCCTCTCCGCCACACCTCGTTCTCGCTCCGAGTGGGTCTCGAACCCAGGT
>NW_015635907.1:0-255 GCF_001515625.1 Sinocyclocheilus rhinocerous | reverse complement strand
CTTCACGCCCATCCGGGTCACGGCACCAATGTACCCCCTCTCTCCCGGGTCCTCACCGCCACACCTCGTTCTCTTTCCGAGTGGGTCTCGAACCTGGGTCTCCGGCATGGGAGGCGGACGCACTAACAAGGAGACTAAATGACTGCAGCCACTAGCGTTAAATGAGATGACTCCCCATTTAACTCTCCACGAACAGGTAGGATCTAAATCATCTTAAAGGGGTCATGTGATGCGATTTCAAGTTTTCCTTTCTCT
>NW_015635906.1:0-594 GCF_001515625.1 Sinocyclocheilus rhinocerous | reverse complement strand
TAAGTTAAATATTCACATTCTTCATTGTATCGTTTGCAGGGAAGATAAGCTATTTTATCACTTCTCATGATAATAAGATGTTTTCACTCAAGTTTAGAGTTTTGTTTACAATGTTGATTTGATGACGGTGAAAACTGTGTCTCCCGCTGGACGCTCGCTGCTGCTTCAGCGTCATATGGCCGAATATCCACGCTGGACGCTCGCTGCTGCTTCAGCGTCATACGGCAGAATATCCCAATAAAATAAAATTCTGTGTTCAACAAGCTGGCAGAAGTCCATCCATTTCTTTGTTGGAAACGTTTAAATGACGAAGTATAATTGTTGTTATTGTAAATATTAATTTTTCCATGCCAACGGAGGAGAGTCAGATATTGTGGGTCACATTCAGCGGACAGACACGAACACACTGTATTTTTATATTTATTTCAACAAATGACAACCAAAATCAAATGCTTGGGAGCTTGTGAACAGTTTTGTGGCAGTTTAAAATGCTGACAGTGATGCTAAAAGACATGCAGATGAGCCCAGAATATTAACGCAATGAGTTTTATTTCACGTTAAGCATTTTTCTCCCTTCAGAAAACCATAATAAAG
>NW_015635905.1:0-555 GCF_001515625.1 Sinocyclocheilus rhinocerous | reverse complement strand
TGTAAAGACTAGATACCTTGGCAGCAATACATAATTGTGAATAACTTTAAAAAATTTTGCATTATTATAATTTTTTTCCTTTTTGTAATGCAGATTATTCACCAGGCTATCACTTCTAGTTGGACATGTGTGGACTCGAATGCCATAGCATGTAGCATGATCAATCATAAAATCAGTACTAATAGTTCGCAATTAAATCCATATCCTACCTTTTCCTGTAACCCGATAAAATCAATCCATGGCGATGAACGTCATCAGAGATGTTTAATCCACAAGCATTCTGAGCATTCCTTCTTGCTGGTGTTCACATCAATCCACAAGTCGTTCTTTTAGGTTAGTCTATTTTCATTCAAGTCGATATAAAATCAATTATGTATAGCATTCTTTTACGTTACTGAGCATAGCAAATAAATTGGTTGCAAAACGGTATCCACTCACATGCTTAAATTTTAGTCTGCTTGTTACGGTCAAAAAAAAAATTATACAGTAACATTTCTATATGCAATAGCTTATATGAGATAGCCCATGATCACTAGATTTTATACAGGTGTTACT
>NW_015635904.1:253-560 GCF_001515625.1 Sinocyclocheilus rhinocerous | reverse complement strand
AATATTCTTTTTATGTTAATTACAATTGGTAATTTATTATTAATTATTTTAAATGAACTTAATTATATAAATATATGTTTTAAGTTTTATGCATTCATTTTACATAATTTTGTGTATACATATATATTTAATAACAAATAATATTTTAATTATTATATTAAAAATAGAAAATATAATTATTGTATGTAATCATACAGTAATATCATTTTTATATTAATTATTGGTAATTATCAATTATATATGAATTTATTTGTATAAACATTTATATATTAAATGTACATACTTTTTTGAATGTGTGTGTGTGTGT
>NW_015635904.1:0-229 GCF_001515625.1 Sinocyclocheilus rhinocerous | reverse complement strand
TGAATGTGTGTGTGTGTGTGTGTGTATGTATATATATATATATATATGCGTGTGTGAAATTAATATATAAAAAATACCAAATACAACTGTTGTATGTATAATTTTTATATTATTAATTATTATTATTAATTCTTATAAACTTTTAATATATTTCTGAATGCTATGTATATATAAAAGAAAAAATAATATATAAATTAATATATTAGAATTACAGAATTAGAAATAGAAT
>NW_015635903.1:420-542 GCF_001515625.1 Sinocyclocheilus rhinocerous | reverse complement strand
AAAAGATCTGCCGCCCGCAGTTGATTTTGATATTCTAGGTATTATAAAAATTGGCAGAGTTTTGAGAACGCAACGGACGTGGAGGACTATAATGCAATAAGAGCTCATTCAAATAGTAAACC
>NW_015635903.1:0-373 GCF_001515625.1 Sinocyclocheilus rhinocerous | reverse complement strand
TTAGGGCTTTATAAGTAAAAAGCAAAATTTTAAAGTCTATACGATGTTTAATAGGGAGCCTGTGCAGTGTTGACAGAACCGGGCTAATATGGTCATACTTCCTGGTTCTAGTAAGAACTCTAGCTGCTGCATTTTGGACCATCTGGAGTTTGTTTAATAAGCGTGCAGAACAACCACCCAATAAAGCATTACAATAATCTAACCTTGAGGTCATGAACGCATGAATTAACATTTCTGCATTTGACATTGAGAGCATAGGTCATATTTTAGATATATTTTTGAAATGGAAAAATGCAGTTTTACAAATACTAGAAATGTGGCTTTCAACGGAAAGATTGCTATCAAATAGCACACCTAGGTTCCTAACTGATGA
>NW_015635902.1:596-915 GCF_001515625.1 Sinocyclocheilus rhinocerous | reverse complement strand
GCGAGGTTTTACAACCTTGGTGTAGAGCCAGTTTCTTCCCATGTGTTGGGTAACAGGTAATTTGCGGGAAGAACTGGCTCAGTGTCACACATGCTGCGCCATTCGCCATTCCCCTTCACACGGGGATGCGAGCACCTTCTTCTCCCAGTAGAGCTCCCCGGTTGGCGAACCCTGGTTTAGCATCCTCCAGCGCCCCCGGCAGTCAGACTTGGTGGAGCAGACGCCCGGCCGGCCCAGTACTGTTGGTGTTAGCATGGCCGGAGTCCGGTGAGTCCCTGTACTGGGCTAGGTGTCCATATGGCTTGATTCCCTACGGGTA
>NW_015635902.1:0-216 GCF_001515625.1 Sinocyclocheilus rhinocerous | reverse complement strand
TTGGTCCCCTTCGGTACCAAGGTCAGTGTATTTGCGCTGGGGCTTTGGGAAGGTTACGACCTTAGCGTAGCTTTTGTCTTGACACGCTACGGCATGTCAACATTTGCAGCGCCACAGGGTTGTGACGCTTTCCAAAGACCCCATATGTCATCATGACATAGCTCGTAGTGACGACAGATAGGGAACGTCTCGGTTATGTACGTAACCCTCGTTCCC
>NW_015635901.1:0-1398 GCF_001515625.1 Sinocyclocheilus rhinocerous | reverse complement strand
AAAAAACCTAAACCGTTTCAATGATCAATTATCATTTCTGAGCAGCATGACATCATACTGCTCAAGGCCCGCCCATAACTGCTGACGGACTGTCCCGTATTAGCATATTAACAGAGATTGTCGTACTATATGGAGATGAGAGGGTCTGTATTACTTACTATTGGCGAAAGTGTAACGGTTAACTTGGATCACGTGTGCCTTAATAACCAATCACTTTACGGCCTTGATGTCACTGAAATTCATTGTACGACACTCAATTGTCGTTTACAGATACAATAGGAATGAATGGGAAGTGCCGTAATCTGAATCCCACCTGTCCCACCAAAAGTCAGTGACTTCTCTTGTAAAACAGCATTTTTTTTCGTGGTAAACTCTAAAAATAGTTCAATCCAAAAGTATTGTTTAGTGTAAGATTAGCAGATAGGCTGTCGATTCATTAAATGATAAGCGTTTCCTCTAAAAAGCTGTTTATTCAGCGTAGTGAAGACTCTCCTCCATTGACATCCATTAAAAAAAACGGCCTCAGGTCTCCTTCCCTGCGCCAAAGCGTTAGCATTAGCCGTTACGCTTTTTTAAGCTAAAGGTTGCTGGCTTGCCTTCTAGTGGCTTTGATATTCCCGCCCTCAGCCAGTTGTACGCTGTCCGCTATTTTCTCTGCACTCAAGCAGCTGTAGCGACAACGTCTCATAAGCAATGCAGGTGTTTTGTATTTGTATGTAAAAGTGAACATAAGAGTCTTCATTTTCTCCCAACATCAGAGTCTCTGAGGATGCAGTGGATTCATTTAGTTTTTATGGTAACGCATCACTGATTACACAAAAACAGAAGAGAGGGGATGGGGTGAGCAGTAGCTCATTAGCATTTAAAGAGACATGCACCGAAATGGCTCACTGTGAACAGAGCTGTTTTTGACAGGGTAAAAAAAGGGTGTTGTTTTACATGACCATTGAGGAATCTTAACCATTTCATGTAGACCCTAAAGCAGGGGTGTCCAAACTCGGTCCTGGAGGGCCAGTGTCCTGCAGAGTTTAGCTCCAACCCTAATTAAACACACCTGAACCAGCTAATCAAGCTCTTATAGGCATACTAGAAACTTCCATTCAGGTGTGTTGAGGCAAGTTGGAGCTAAACTCTGCAGGACACTGGCCCTCCAGGACCGAGGGTCCTCTGCAGGACCCTGCCCTAAAGAATCATACCAACTTGTGGAAAATGGGCATCTGATGTCCCCTTTAAGATTTACTGTCTAAGAGATTTACTTTCTAAAAGAATTACTTTCTAAGCATAGTGCATTGTTTCAGGGGGATTTCGCTGCTCCGGCATGTTGGAGAGGGAAGCAGCCGCCGGGATGTGTGTGCACTCTTATTTTTACAATTCTGAGATGGAGGAGTGTCAAGCCTG
>NW_015635900.1:0-495 GCF_001515625.1 Sinocyclocheilus rhinocerous | reverse complement strand
ATATCATGTTAATCAGCAGCACAGCACATGAGTGATAATAACGCGATATCTGTCTTTGATCTTGTTTGTGTCTGTTCACTTCGAAAGGTCAGAACTGTCCGTCTTGACTGCGCTTATTTCACTCCTCCCCTCACTGCAGCCGCATACTCTCGCCTTCCACTCCTCCCCTCACTGCAGCCGCCTACTCTCGCCTACATTTCAGGCGAGGCGAGGCACATCTCAAACAAGCCTATTAAATTACCAATATATTACGAATAGACTACGTATCTGGAACGTTCTTGGTTAACTTTTTACGTTAGGAGGACGTACTGATGACATTGTGAGTTGGTAATGGGATGGTAAGGGAATTACGTGCATATGACGTTGTGGTTACGTTGTCTATTGGTAAGTCATGAAATTACCAAAAAGTATGAATACATTATGTAACTGTTAGGTCGTGTGTTAGCTGGGACACCCTTGTTTTCTTTCTCAACTCTTTACGTTCACTTAAGACAT
>NW_015635899.1:0-592 GCF_001515625.1 Sinocyclocheilus rhinocerous | reverse complement strand
TCCAGGAGAAGAAACGACTTCTGGAAATATTCCAAGATTCCCCCGGAGAGGATGAAGAATTCTTTGGATTTTAATAATTCAGTTCATACCTATTTACAACCTTGGATCCTCAAGGGGAGGAGAGTGTGGCAGTATGAAAAAACGTGCGAGGGTTTTTAATGTGTTATGGCCGAGCGGAGGAGGGAAATAAATTATCCGGAAGTGAGGAAGTGTGTAAGGTGGAGCAAGTGAGGAAATGTGTATTTAAGGTGGAGCTGCAGGAGAGCGCAGCAGTAATTAGCAGATAGATGCAGGTCACCTGAATCGAGTCAGACACTGTTGCTGCATTGTGGAGACCTCGCTGTGTTTGGGCAGGGTGGATCGCTACGAGCGTGAGTTGCCACAAAAGCGATCGTTTGAGTGTGCGTGCTGCACCTCCGGACACCAGCTGCAGAGCGAAGCAAGTCTCTTATACTGACAAGTGCGAGCGGGATCTCAAGGAGTGTTGAAGCTGCTGAGGTTTACATGTATCAGTGAAACTGCTACCTCAGAGGCACCTTCCATTTTCTTCAAGTTTTATTATTTCCTTGTCATTGTTGGACTACAAAATCGG
>NW_015635898.1:0-1119 GCF_001515625.1 Sinocyclocheilus rhinocerous | reverse complement strand
AGAAAGGATATAATTTGTGTAGCGTGTCAATTCTATGTGGTATGTAAGATTCTCGCACTCTATCACATGTGAGGGGAAAAAAAGGACACTTGACAGTACGAGATCAAAGGCAGATATTTGATTTACGCTTTTGTACTTTGTTGTTAATAAATTGAATGTAACTTAAATTTGTTGCATTTATATGAAAATATATGATGTACTTTAATTTCTCCCAACAATATGTTTCTATCCATTTTTAGTTTGATAAAGACACATATTTTATGTAGGCTTACATTTAGAAATATCACAATGATTACAGATCCCACACAGAGATCAGACTATCATAGTGTCTGGGAATATTCATGCATTACAAAAATCATACATTTTAAAGAGAATGCAACATTATGGGTTTTTGAACCAATGAGCATTAATCTGGATTGTCACCAAGTCGTTTTCCATCATGCTTTTGGTCAGTGCAGTGGGGGAGAGCAACTGCGCTCTACTGCTAGGTCACCTCATTTTCGCAAGAGATTTTTGGCATATGTTAGCATGACATCAAAGTAAGTCGGACATCATTTAGACCGGCATACTTGATTTCCGGTGAACTCGATGATGAGTCAATTAACAATTAATTAGCCAATGGCCAACAACAGACATTATTTAGTCACAAAAATTAATTGATTTTTATTTAGCCTATACTCACAATGTAGATGGTTGAGCGATAATATGTCGAAAAACACATTGTGCAGCAATGGGCTTAATCACTGATTTCATGTTGTAACTAGGGAGCCGTGATGACAGAATTGGATCCAAATGCAAGGCTTTATTATAAAGAGCGTGGTCAGAACAAGCAGGGTCAAAACACGAGCAAACAGTAATATCCAAGGCACAGGCAAAAGAGTAATCCACAGAACAGTCAATAGTCAGGGCAGGCAGCAAACAATCGTAAAAACCAGATAAACAGTCCAGGATCCAAAAGCACGAAGGTAAGACAAGGCAAAACAATAAAACATGGGCAGAAACACAGAAACTAGAAAACGTACAGGCTAATATTCAGTCACCAGCGATGTGAGCGTGTGTGTGCCATTCTTATACTGTGAGACTGATGAGGTGATGAGAGACAGGTGATTGCAATTGATG
>NW_015635897.1:0-1139 GCF_001515625.1 Sinocyclocheilus rhinocerous | reverse complement strand
TGTACAGTGTGTGTGAGAGTGTTGATGTACTGTGTGTGTGTGTGTGTGTGTTTAGAGTTGTTGCACCTGTGTTGGCATACGCCCTCTTTATTGGCATATAGTGAAGCTCAGATCAACTCGCAAAGTTTTGCTTCAAAAACGTTCCTGATTTATTGAATTGTAGAATGAAATTGTGTGTGTTTTTCTGTGTGTGTATGGTGTGTGTCCTGATTTATTGAATTGTAGAATGAAATTGTGTGTGTTTTTCTGTGCTTGTATGGTGTGTGTCCATGTGTCTGTGGCAAATCAGAGCAAGAGTACAAGGATTTACAGCCCAGTTAAACAGCGAGGGCCGTCTGCTCCTACCTTAAGATCCTCCCTCGGCCCGAAGGGAGGGAGACAGTTTAATGAGATTCCCTTTCCCCTCCTCTTCCTTCGCAGTTCCAGCTTGACATTTGACACAACACATTTCTGCAGTCCTGCACACATAAACACATGTGTGTGTGCAAATGAGTGTGCCGGAAGTGTGTCAGGATGTTCTTCAGAAAGAAGCATCAGCGTCTTCCAAATGCTGTACATACGTGTGTGTGTGTGTGTGTGTGTGCAAGTGTTTAAATGACTGTGCCTAGCCTTGGCAAGTTCCTAATTAGTCTCATATTGTATTCATTAGTAGGTGTTTGTGTTGGCTATGTTGAGTGACCTGTGGGAATTGCGGTTCAGCCTAGCGGCTGGCATTCAGGCTGGCATGTTGGCTGCTTGTGTTGCCAGAATATTGATTATTTTTTTAAATCCATGCAAAGTGTAAGACTAAAACACTTCTGAATGAAGGAGATATGACAATTCACAGAGCACATAGTTTATTAAATTTTTTATTATGCATGTATGTTTAGAACAGGTGTTATTGTTAAATTCAAGTGTCTGAGGAATGTTCACCTGAATAGAGATGATGAATGTACTGAGTTGTAGAACAGACCTGATAAATTGATATGTGATGTTTAATAAGCTTCTATAATGTGCTACATGTGAATTTACGCAAGAAATGTGAACGTAACACTATAAACGTAACAGTGTAGTACTAGAGCGCATTCCTCAGCAGGGAGTCCCCGTCAACGCATGCAATAAGTGGATTATTGCCAAGAAATTCTCCACACACAAACACA
>NW_015635896.1:595-1254 GCF_001515625.1 Sinocyclocheilus rhinocerous | reverse complement strand
TTACTGATATAGTGCATCAATAATAAAATACATTTAACTGAGAAATAAAAAACTTCTGTGTGTGTATTAATAATTAATAAATTAATTTATAATATATTAACACAGGTTAAGTGACGTGACATGTGGCCAAGTATGGTGACCCGTACTCGGAATTAGTGCTCTGCATTTTAACCCATCCAAAGTGCACACACACAGCAGTGAAATACATTTAACCAAGAAAAAAAACCTTCTGTGTGTGCATTAATAATTAATAAATGATTAGTGTGTCCACTTTACTTTAAAGTTCACTTTCACAGGTTAATGATGTTCATAACTCATTAATAAATGGTTCACAGGTGTTCACTTTACATTAAGGTTCACTTTCACAAGTTATTAACGTTTGTAACTCATTAATAAATGGTTCACAGGTGTTCACTTCACATTAAGGTTCACTTTTAGATTTTATTAACGTTTACAACTCATTAATAACGGGTTCACAGATGTTCATGTTACATTAAGGTTCACTTTCACAAGTTATTAACGTTTATAAATAATTAATTTATGGTTCATTACATTGAGGTTCACAGGTAATATTGGAATTAAAATTTTCAATATTAATATCTCATCAAGTCATGGTTGTGCTTTTATGATTTTTCCCCCAAAATAAAAATCAAGATGAT
>NW_015635896.1:0-327 GCF_001515625.1 Sinocyclocheilus rhinocerous | reverse complement strand
AAATCAGGAATCTGGTTTTGAGTGAAATAAGTATTTATAAATATATTTGTTAAAGGTATAGTTCACCCAAAAATGAAAATTCTGTCATCATTTACTCACCCTCATGTCGTTCCAAACCTGTATGAGTTGCTTTCTTATGTTGAACATAAAAGAAGATATTTTGAAGATTGCTGGTAATCAAACAGTTGGTGGTTGCCATTGATTTCCATAGTATTTTTTTCCCTTTATTCTTTCAAAATATCTTCTTTTATGTGTATAAATTTTATGATCTTTCATATGCAACATTACATTATTCAAGTAAGCTCCAAGCCAATACCTGCATTTAAA
>NW_015635895.1:343-576 GCF_001515625.1 Sinocyclocheilus rhinocerous | reverse complement strand
CAGTTCTGAAGCACTCAAAAATGTTTTGCTGCATTGATCACATGTATACAGTTTCTCTCCAGTGTGGATGTTAATGTGATCCTTAAGGTGTGATGATTGTGTGAAACTCTTCCCACACTGATCACAACTGAATGGTTTCTCTCCAGTGTGGATGATCATGTGAAGCTCAAGATGATATTTGCATGTAAAACTCTTTCCACACTGAGAGCAGGTGAAAGATTTCTTGGCTCTTC
>NW_015635895.1:0-204 GCF_001515625.1 Sinocyclocheilus rhinocerous | reverse complement strand
TCCTCATTTTCTTCATTTAACTCTGAAATAAAAGTAAAAATGGTTTATTTTCAGTTAGCCATAAAAACAGAGAAATGTGAAAGGAGATAAGAAATGAACCCTGATGTAAACACATATCTTTTAGATACAATTTCAGAGAGACATAATTTATAAAAATGCAACTATTTGTAAGTATTATAGGCACAAATCCCATGTTTCTACAGG
>NW_015635894.1:0-551 GCF_001515625.1 Sinocyclocheilus rhinocerous | reverse complement strand
AAAATGTAATTTATTCCTGTGATGGTAAAGCTGAATTTTTAGCAACATTACTTCAGTCTTCAGTGTCACAGGATCCTTCAGAAATCTTTCTAATATGCTGATTTGGCGCTTAAGAAACATTTCTTATCAGTGTTGAAAACAGTTGTGCTGCTTAATGTTTTTGTGGAAACTTTTTTTCAAGATTTGTTGATGAATAGTTCGAAAAGTAAAAAAAAAAGAAAACAAATAAATTAAAAAACAAACAAAAAAAAATGAATAGCTTATGTACCCCAGAGTTCCACTTCAGGAACTTAAGCTGCATCTGGATGCTTTGGGAACACCTCTGCGTGCCCATGATCTGAAGAACATGTGAAATCAGTCCCATGGAATGGAGAGACATCATGGGCGGGATGACATAGCGGCTAGGAATGTTAACAGCATCAGCTTCTACTTCTTCAGTAAGCGCTCTGTGTCTCTGTCTGTCTTGAGAATGTGTGTTTGTTGTGCCAGTGCACATTCTGATGGCGAGTGTTAAAAAGAGTGACAAGAGTGACAAGCAGCATTTTAGATCG
>NW_015635893.1:0-573 GCF_001515625.1 Sinocyclocheilus rhinocerous | reverse complement strand
CGACAAACAACAAGCTCTAACAGTTACTCTACACTGCTCAAAACTTGCGTTTTAATCATCAGTGGCAAATCCTTTACACATGAAAACGTACTTACAGACTGTGTGAGTCAGAAGTGCCAGACTGTCCTTGCAATGTTGGAATTGCCCCACTTTATAGAAACAGACACCAGCATTGTAGGCTACTCTCACAGGAAACAGTCCTCCTCCTCTTTTCAGCGCGACCTCATTATGATAATTGTGCCTCATGTATGATAATTGCGCCTCATGCATATTCATAAAACGGGTGACTGTCTGTCCCAATACACTCTAAACCCTGATTTTGTTTTAAATAAACGTTTTTAGTCGTCATTAATTATTCTTTCTTGTTTTTGTAAAAAACGTTGACATTACTAAATATAATTAGTTGTTTGAAGTATTCAGACGAAATATTGAATGCAGTGATTATGTTAACTAGAGATAACTTCATGTGTTAAGTTTCTGTAAGGGGGAGGTGCACCGTTCGAACACGTTTGAGCAGTGAGCGCCAGATCTTTGAAGATTCCGTTTGATGATGCACGCGATGGATTTGGAAAG
>NW_015635892.1:0-581 GCF_001515625.1 Sinocyclocheilus rhinocerous | reverse complement strand
AGTTTCAGCACATGCCCCTCAAAAGGTCTGTGCACGGCCCTGTAAATGACGGTTGAATGCAGTGAAAGTCAAGGATTGTTGAAGTGCTAATCAACCTTTTATTTTATTTATATCTAGTTTGAAGATTTCATGATGTATTAAGTAGAGAAGCTGTTTATATTCAGGTTGAGTTTATTTTAAATGCATTAAAGATGTTCAAGACGGAGAGGTCTGTGGGTGGTAACGCAGAATGTTTTATAATTAAAGCAGAAGTGATCAACAGAATTAAACTTGAACTGTAAATCATGATCTTTACACAGACAGTGCTGCATTACACCTTTTTTTTTTGCTTCTGTCTGTAGAAACAACTGCACATTTACTGTTGATGTTATGAGAGAGAATAAAGTCAGATACTCACTAATGACTGCAGGTCACTTTAATCAGCCATCAAACCTGAAGAGATCACGTGCTCTAGTAGAAAACACACATTGACATGGTATTTTGTACATTAATGTCATATAATAAGTGCACAAGAGCGTTTATAACTGTCCCAGTTTATTATTAATGATCAGTGATTTCATTCAGATTACACAGAATAACAA
>NW_015635891.1:751-925 GCF_001515625.1 Sinocyclocheilus rhinocerous | reverse complement strand
ACGGCAAAAGCCGAAGAAGAAGCGGGCGGCAATATCAAATCATTATTTAAAACAACAACAACGGAACAGGAGAAGATGGCATTCTTTCAATCTTCACAAGGACTTGTACAATGGCAGAACACCATTGTTTGTCGCGGACAACTAAGTGATGTATAATGCTATGCTGTATAATTG
>NW_015635891.1:0-397 GCF_001515625.1 Sinocyclocheilus rhinocerous | reverse complement strand
GACTTGTACCACGGCAGATCAACATTGTTTGTCGCGGACAACTAGTGATGTATAATGCTATGTTGTATAATAAATGATATGTAGAATTCAGCGACACCGGTGGCTGTTAGGTGAACTGCAGGCAGCTACTTATTTGCTTGTGCAAACGTAATGTACAAGAGACTGAATGTCATTCAGTGGCCCTTTATGCTCATGTCAAAGTTCATCTTAAACTGACTCCTATAGTTTTTGATATTCTTCATATTCTGTGTGGTGGTCAGTTCACACTGATAGAAATTAATCTTTTCAATAAGTTTAAATGGATTTTTACATTTTATTGGCATTTTTACCTTTTATAAAGCCATTTTTTTTTAAAGTGTACATTATCTTATGAGTCAAATTCTTACATTTAATCAGT
>NW_015635890.1:2036-3283 GCF_001515625.1 Sinocyclocheilus rhinocerous | reverse complement strand
ATGTGTGCATCAAATTCCGATGTCAGATGTGGGCAAAAAAAAACCAACAACAAAAAAACTGATTTTTTTTCTGCCAGTGTAAACAGCCTATGTTTTGTTTATCAATCTGGTCTTTGACAAAAACTTTGTTCAAAATGATGCTTTTTATGAAACCTACCCATGTTCAATTGTGATAAAAAGAATGAATACTAAAAATATACTTAAACATTACTTAAGTATAGACTTGATGTCGAAGCTCAGCAGGCAGGTTTCAAAAATGCATGTTTAGTTGTGGATAATCCGTTTTGTTTATCAATCTGGTCTTTGACAAAAACTTTGTTAAAAATGATGCTTTTTATTAAACCTACCCATGTTCAATTGAGATAAAAAGAATAAATGAAGATAGAATAAAATTTTAGCTTTGCTTAAAAGTAGAGGCTATGTTCTTTTTTATTCTTTTTTTTGTTATGTTGCAATATTCTGGGGGGCATACAATTTTTGTGAAAATGACCAAAAATGCTGCCGCTGGCTGGAAACTTTAATAAAATAAATGTTGGCGGGGAAAGAGTTAAATAGCAGTACAAGTATGATGTTAAGTTCACTGAAAGAAAACTATACTTACAAGTAACTTGCAATATAAAACAATTAAACAAGTAGTTTACTCAGAGTATACTTCACTTTCACGAATTAAAAAATAAGTGCTACAAGTATTTAACAAGTAAACTATCAGCATACCTTTAAGTTCACTTCTAGCATAGTTGCAGTACAAATGAAAAACGTAGTTGAAAACTAGTTGTGTATTGAAAGTTTACTACTGTTACACTTAAAGTGTACCTTTATACACTAAAAAGTAAGCCAAATTAGTTCCAAGTAGTTTTGAAATAGTAAACTTACAAGTATACTAGTATATTGATACTTCATAAAGTACTTAAAATATACTTGAACTTTATTTAAGCATACTTACAAAATGAACTTGAAGTATAAATATTTTTTTTATAAGGGCAGTTGCCACTTCACTTCTCTAGTCTGCATGTCTGGCAAAGCCAAAACGTCTTATGCCCGGTTCAGATTACACGATTTTAGTCTGATTTTGCCACAATTTGCTTGACGTAGGGTGTCGTGGGGATTCGTAAACAACAATGGGCATCGGGACGCAAGATTCCATCGTTTCAGCTCGTGTAGTGTGTCATAGTGGACGACAACCAAATCCGCGTCTGCGATGCTTCACGACATCACGACAGAAAGACTAGCATGTTTAATTTTTTTTT
>NW_015635890.1:0-594 GCF_001515625.1 Sinocyclocheilus rhinocerous | reverse complement strand
AGTATACTGCCAACCTATCCATGTTCAATTGTGTACTACATAAAGTATACTTAAAATATACTTAAACATTACTTAAGTATAGACTTGATGTCGAACCCTGCTCAGCAGGTTTCAAAAATGCATGTTTAGTTGTGGATCTTTAAAGAACATAACTCTGATACTCAATGAAAAAACTAATTCTGTTTTATATGATTTAATCATACACTGGTATGAATTATATGAATTAATAAAGTAACACAAACATCATTTTGTTCACATAACATCATTATCAAATTAACTTGTTCTGAAGTGACCACATCTCAGAGTGATTTTGTAGTTACTTTACAAGATTTGTTCGATTTTTTTATTTTATTTTTTTTGTCACATCACTGAATTATTAGTTAGTTACTAGCTACTAGCCAGCTAACTAGTCATCCTGATAATGAGCAATATAATATATTAGCATGTTAAAGGGCCAGATTTACTAAATGGCAAATTTGTATTAGAGTGGAATTCCATAAAAGCACCAATGGGAATGGACATTTCTGTAAGTGATTTACTGACAAAGCACACACACAGAGACCAATGCAATCTATCAAGAGCAGTGCAAACGAG
>NW_015635889.1:0-1087 GCF_001515625.1 Sinocyclocheilus rhinocerous | reverse complement strand
TCTATCCGTCTGTCTGCATCTATCTATCCATCTATCTGTCTGTCTCTATCTATCTATCTATCATCTGTCTGTCTATCCATCAATCTATCTATCCGTCAATCAATCAATCAATCTATCTATCTATCTGTCTGTCTGTATCTGTCTATCTCTGTCTATCCATCAATCTATCTATCCGTCTGTCTGCATCTATCTATCCATCTATCTGTCTGTCTCTATCTATCTATCTGTCTGTCTCTATCTATCTATCTGTCTGTCTCTATCTATCTATCTGTCTGTCTCTATCTATCTATCTGTCTGTCTCTATCTATCTATCTGTCTGTCTCTATCTATCTATCTGTCTGTCTCTATCTATCTATCTGTCTGTCTCTATCTATCTATCTGTCTGTCTCTATCTATCTATCTGTCTGTCTCTATCTATCTATCTGTCTGTCTCTATCTATCTATCTGTCTGTCTCTATCTATCTATCTGTCTGTCTCTATCTATCTATCTGTCTGTCTCTATCTATCTATCTGTCTGTCTCTATCTATCTATCTGTCTGTCTCTATCTATCTATCTATCTATCTGTCTGTCTGTCTGTATCTATCCATCTATCTGTCTATCTATCTATCCGTCTGTCTGCATCTATCTGTCTGCATTTATCTATCTGTCTGTATCTATCTATCTGTCTGTCTGTATGTCTATCCATCAATCTATCTATCTGTCTATCTATCTCTGTATGTCTATCCATCAATCTATCTATCTGTCTATCCATCAATCTATCTATCCGTCAATCAATCTATCTGTCTATCCATCAATCTATCTATCCGTCAATCAATCAATCAATCTATCTGTCTGTCTCAATATATAGCCTAACTCTATAGACAGACAGACAGACGGATAGATAGACAGACGATAGATAGTATCTATCTATCTATCTGTCGTCTGTCTGTCTATATATCCGTCAATCTATCTATCTGTCTGTCTGTATCTATCTATTGGTCTGTCTGTCTGTATATCTGTCTGTCTGTATCTATCCATCCATCTATCTGTCTGTCTATATATTTGTCTCTATCTATCTATCTATCTATCTATCTATCTGTCTGTCTG
>NW_015635888.1:0-544 GCF_001515625.1 Sinocyclocheilus rhinocerous | reverse complement strand
CTCCCTATTTATATCACTTTATTGTTATTGTCTTTTCTCTATCTAAGAGTATTGTTATGGTCTTTTCTCTATCTATCTAATAACGTCCGGAATCTCTGTGAAATCACATCCACCAGATCTACATTATTATTAACATTCCTGTTTTTCTTACCTAACCAGATGTTTGTCGTTAAAAAGGGTCAGTAGGTTTCACACCCTTTGACCAGCCACTGAACCTTTGACTAAACTTTGACAAAGCTCACACTCACAGGTGCATGTCATAAATAGATACAATTGAGATCCTTTGGTCATTGAACATATTAGAAAAATGATCTGTTTTGATCACTGAACTGATTACTCGACACACAACACCAAAGTTCACAACGCCACAACCCTCAAAACTCATTAGATTGCAAATGAGTTGCAAACCCAGAAACAGGCTTCGATGTTTTACAATCTTTTGAAATACATTACGCTGATATGGTCGCAGCAGTAATCACACAAACCCCAGACACCCGGAGCCTTTCTCGTTTCGATACACTACGTGAGACGAAATATTTACATT
>NW_015635887.1:0-922 GCF_001515625.1 Sinocyclocheilus rhinocerous | reverse complement strand
ACAGTTCGGTTGGGGAGTCTAATGGCTCTACATTGTATCCCGATTACGCACTTACATTGATTGCGTCATGCCCCCATCTTACCGCCTCTTTCAGTGGAGTTTCGATCCCCTGCTTGATAGACACTGGGTCGATGGTATCAACAATTACAGAAAGTTGTTTCCGTAAGCATTTTGAACAAGGGGTTAAAACATGTCAGTGGTTACAGCTTCGAGCCGCTAATGGGCTCGAGATACCATATATCGGATACGTAGAGATGTATGTCGAGCTCTGTGGTAAGTTAGTGCAGAAGTGCGGGGTTCTGGTGGTCAAGGATCCTCCTGGCGGGCTCAACACCCAAGTTGCAGGTGTGTTGGGAATGAATATTCTCTGGCGCTGTTACCAGGAGCTCTTTGGCCAAGATGGCCCTGCATTATTTAGTCTACCTTCAGTGTCAGAAACTCCGAGAATGATGGTTCAGGCTCTTCAGCATTGCGCAATTTGTCAGTTAATGTTTTGTGTATGGGTGTCGGCTGTTGTATATAGGCTGTGTATTTAATCATTCGGCTTCATCCTTTTCCCGCAGAAATCATTTGGGTGGATAATATCCCCGCAGTGGCGTCACCGCTGTCTCGTTCCAGGTCGAACGTCATTGAGTCTGTGTGTGCGTTGAGTCCCGGTCGTGTTGTTGGACCTATGCCAACGGACTTTGTCTTAGTTGTGTACAGGTTTTGTGCCTGAAAGTGAGTCTGTATTTTGTGTTTTAGTTTTGTTTGATTTTTCTATTTTCTTTTTCAAATTAGTCTATTTTCTGTGTATAAGTTATATTTATTTTTGGAGTTGGATTATTATTTTTTTTGCTTTTGTTAATATTGTGAAATCGTGTATTGTTAACTTAGTTTTTTTTGTTGTGATTTTCATTTAAAGTGTATTACTTGAGATTTG
>NW_015635886.1:0-794 GCF_001515625.1 Sinocyclocheilus rhinocerous | reverse complement strand
TTCATTTTAATAATCTCCTCCCATTAATTTTGCGTCTGAAAGGGACACTCCTACAAATGCATATTCAGTAAGGTCATATGCAAAAATAACTGTCCACGCCTTTTGAGTGCTAACTCGTCACTGCGCGTCTTCAGTAAATCCTGACATTAATATTTTAATGCCAAAAGACTGTTTGCCTCGGTGCAAGCTGTTAGTAAATTTGGCCCAAAATATACTAAACACCATCATGGTGACACACATGATACTGAAATATTGCAATGAACATTAATTTAACAACATTAGATGTAAGATGAAACCCTAATGTACACAACTGATAAGAAAAAACTAAGAAACAATTATTTCAACAAAAAAAAACATCAAAAATGAGGTGTCATGCAGGGAATTCTGGGAGCGTCAATTTGTTTTTTCACTGTAAATTATATAATGACTTGCTTCCAAAAACTGTAATTTTAACAGTATTTTACTGTAAAGTTACATTAAATGTAATTACAGTTATTCACCGTATATAGTATGAAAACTTACTCTTAACCAATTAACAGGTTTTACTGTAGCATTTTTAGTCTTTTACTGTTAAAATCACAATCACAATTTTTAGTTTAAATAATAATTATAGCTTTAAAAACTAGCTAGAAAAAGTCTTGTGTGCAATTTAAATGTTTAAAAAATGTCAAAAATTTTAATAATATAGACTTTTTACTTCAGTTTCAGGTATTAATATAATTATTTATTATAATTAAAATCTAATATATATATATAAATTAGTGCTGTCAAACGATTAATCGCATCCAAAATAA
>NW_015635885.1:0-789 GCF_001515625.1 Sinocyclocheilus rhinocerous | reverse complement strand
GAAATCGAGAAATGTCATCTTGTTGTATTATATCTCACATCTGGGTGTCTAAATGAAAAGTGCTCTGAAAGCGCGTTCTCTCTGTGTTCCTCCAATTACCGTAATCTTTGTAATACTCGCGCATACCAATTTCAACCGCAGCTGGCTTGACCGTGTTTTTCTGAACTGCGGCTGGCTTGACCGCAGTTTTATTACCTTTCAAAAATAGTAAGGTGTACAAGAGTTTACAAATGGGTAGTGGACATGTAACCTGCAGAAGATAAATACCCGTGTTTGTGTGTTTTTGTACTGCGTCATAGATGTTAAAGTTAGATGCTAATCGCAATTAGCGTATTAGCGTGCTAGCGATATTAGCACATATTCATCTGATGTTGTTGTGTGTTGCTGGTACACAAAAATCCAATCCACAAGCCATTTCTGAAAGCATGCACTGTAAAAAAAAATCAAATTAACAAAATGTTGGAAGGGCAAAAATATTTAAGTTGAGCTAATTTTATTGCTTGGGCTTAGTTGAGAGGACATATTATATTAAGTCTACACAAATATATTTGAAAAACATTGAATGAACGGTTATTTTCAAATCCAGTCAACAATTAGCTATGGTAATGTTGACTAAACTAATAAAAACTAATCCAGCCAACACTGAGATCATTCTGCACGTGCAAGAGCCTGAGTGACTTCACAGGAGAAACAGCACCATCTTGTTAAGTTCACGAGTCAAATAATGCCGAGTTCACACTGCATGATTTTAGCCAGATTTTTCACTCGCCGACAGGTTTTGCGAAATCG
>NW_015635884.1:0-628 GCF_001515625.1 Sinocyclocheilus rhinocerous | reverse complement strand
AAAAGGTCCTGGTCATAGACCTGCTATTCTTCTCATTTGGACGTGAAGATATAAAATTGTCTCTTTTGTTGACGGGATTATTTATTTATGCATTAAATGGTCATGGGTATCACGCATCTGGTCCCTGAAGGGCCATCAAACAAAGATAGTTTGTATCCTCCGGGTGAGTTAGGGTCTTAGCACTGCTTTTCTTTGAGTCTCTTGAGAAGATAAGCCAAATGGGACAGGAACTGCTGAGACACTGCACTGACCCTGTATTAGTTTTAACTGCTGAGACACTGAACTGACCCTGTATTAGTTTTACGACCGCAGATGGCTGTGGAGATACTCTTCAGTTTGTTTCTATGGAATGTGGTTGTTTCATGTTTGACTCCATAGTTTAAATGGGGCTGTTCGAACACAGAAATCCTACAACTGTGTCCAAGCTTTTGAATGGAATAGTGTATAATGTTACAAAAGCTTTTTATTTCAGATAAATGCTGATCTTTGAATCTTTCTATTCATCAAAGAATCCTGAAAAAATATATATACTCAACTGTTTTAAATAGTGATAATCAGCAAATCGGCATATTAGAATGATTTCTGCATCATGTGACACTGAAGACTGGAGTAATGATGCTGAAAATTC
>NW_015635883.1:0-915 GCF_001515625.1 Sinocyclocheilus rhinocerous | reverse complement strand
ACGAATCCAAGGGCCACATTACAGAAGTGTCCTAATTCTAGAATCATGTATTATCTGTGTAGTGACCATGGTTATTTCAGTTAGGATCACATTTAGGACAAAACCTATAATAGAGCAGCATTTCCTAAATGCATTAACTCCACACATCACTCGCTCTCCCAAGTGGTGAGCATTTATAAATTATGGAGGCCACTGTGGTCTTGGAAACCTTCCATATGTAGCTTGTTCTCTGATATGCATTGTCAGCTGAGAGATCTAATATAGACAGGCATGTGCCTTTCCAAACCATGATTAATTGGCAGGATTTACCATTGGCAGACTCTAATCAAAGTGTCTCAAATCTCAAAAATGATAAAGGTAATGGTACAGTCAGAGTGTATACATTAACATTAATGTGTGTTTTTTTTTAAACAACAATATAATAGCTAGATATGTACATTTTGACAAATCAAGTTAACAAATTGAGTCTTACAAGCACAGCTTAAAAAATGAGCTCATACTGACCTTTACATCTGACACCAATCCACTTAAAAGATGACATCCCCGATCCCATGCATACTCTGCACTTGTCCAGGCATGACACAGTTGTATGAAGTCATGTTTGTGACACTATTTAGTGGCAGGTAAGAAGAGTGGTTTAGAAAATGTTAATTTACCTTCAACAACTGAATTTTAACACAAGTATGTACAAAAAAGAAATACTAACAAACTTTTTTAGAGCACTGAAATTGTCCACAATATATTATGTTGTCAGTTCAGCTAAGAGCTTGACTGTCCATCTGTCAGTTTGCATATCAACTTTAAATTTTGTAGAATGAAAACTTGAATTTTCTAAATTATTAATTTAATTTAATTTATTTATTTAAATTAACATTAAATGGGTCATGAACTGAGAAATCAAAATTCCCTTGATCT
>NW_015635882.1:0-526 GCF_001515625.1 Sinocyclocheilus rhinocerous | reverse complement strand
AGTCTTTACTTGCCTCACTTACAAAACAAGCATTATCAGACACTACTATATGAGAAATCCCATGTACACTGAAACTTTCGCAAACACTCCAAAGTAGCTGCTGTTGTTGCTGAACTTACGGGATAGGCATCACTCCACTTAGAATGAGCATCAATGATATGCAAAGATGACATTGTTTGAGATGTCTTTGTTATGGGCTATGGTTGGGGGTAAGGTAGAGGTAGGGTTAGGTTAGGGTTAGGTCAAATAATGTCATATTTGCATTAAAAATGACATAACTGAGCGAATGACACAATGACAGTTGTCATAAACATGCATAAAAAACCTTCATATTCATGACACGTGTCATGTCATGATTATGAAGGTGTCATGTCAGTCTTATGCACACCCCTTCAAGTAAAGTGTTACCAAACGTTTTCGCAAACACTCCAAAGTAGCTGCTGTTGCTGCTGAACTTACGGGATAGGCATCAATCCACTTTGAATGAGCATCAATGATAATTAAGAACAATTTACCTAGAAAAGGG
>NW_015635881.1:0-697 GCF_001515625.1 Sinocyclocheilus rhinocerous | reverse complement strand
TCTACATCAGCGCTGTTTGATCTGTTTATAATGGAGAATTGTGCAAAATTCAAACACTTCTCACTGGATCTCGCAGCAGTGTGCAGTAACAGTGTCACGAGATCAACATTGGTTTTGTTCTGAGCTCTGATGCTCAATTATTGGTCTGAGCTGATAAGCAGCTCAAATGAGTAGCGCTGTTTTGTTACACTTTTGTTTCATTTGCCGTTTGAAGTTTCACATATGCAACAGAAATCGCAGCTCTTATTAGTTTAAAAAACTTAGTCGCGGCAGAAAAAGAGCCCTGCCTTGTTTGATGCTTCAGCTATATTATTGCAGAGCTCTAAATATTTTTTTAACTATTGGTATTAATAGGATTTTTTACAGGCAGTATTGTTCAGTTAATTGTGCAAATAAACCATTAAATGCATACCTCGGGTCTTCATTCTCTACCCTCTCCCTCCTTAATTTTTTTAAGTTAGACATCAACTTTCTTAGTATTCCTCAATATATTCATTATAAACAATATAACAAGAAAAAAAAGTAAAATATAAAATAATGCCCGTTTTCTGATAATTTTTTGTAAAAAGTGTATAGAGTCGCTACAGACCAGAGGTATGTAAATGTGTAAGAATTTTTTCCTGCGCGACTATATTTGCATATCGGATGACTTAATATGTGCAATGCATTTTTTTTCCTCAAGGTGGCACTGTTTGAT
>NW_015635880.1:0-1936 GCF_001515625.1 Sinocyclocheilus rhinocerous | reverse complement strand
AAACATTAGACAAAAACAAAATAATATATAGGCTAATTCACTTAGTTTTCTTACTAAATGTTTTATTTATTGTTATAAATGAGTCTAAAATTTTATAAATTAGCCTATTAAAAATAAAAATATGTAAATAAATATTTGAAATAAATGAATTAACTTGATTCGATCGTTTTTCAACGAATCTCTTGATTGAATGAATTAGACATCAAATGCATTTTAATAGTCACTGGTCGCTACCTACTGGCATAATGTAACATATAGACCTACAATCATTATTTGAAGCGTAATGAGTCCCAAAGGTCAGTTTCTCATTTTGAACGCGGCTGCCGCAACATCAGCTATATCTGGACTATAAACTTTTATCCCAATACTTTCGTTATTAGTATTTAATGTTTGCAACACAGAAATGTAACCTACTGTGCAGACTGTTTGTGAAGATGTTTCAAACATAAAGCTTACATGATGAACGCTGCTCTCTCTGGATCAGCGGCTGCGTGAAAGCATGTTTAAATATTCCGATGTGATTGTGATTTCAAATGTTTAATATACGTAGTGGAATCATCGTCATAGCAATAAGATTGTGTGTTTGATGTGTTTGAATCGAGATCGCGATCTTTTAGTGATTAATCCATGTGAGCCTATAACCTATGTAATTTTGTATGTCATAATTTGTACCAGACCTCATAAGCAGTGTTGGGCAAGCTACTTGGAAAATGTAGTGAGCTAAGCTAACAGTTACTCATCATTAAGTGAAGCTTCACTACACTAAAGCTACAGCCCTGGGAAATGTAGCAAGCAAAGCTACAGAAAGATGGCAAAAGTAGTTTATGTCACGGTTGCACTACTGAGTGGAGTGCGGAGCAAGGAATGGAGGGAGACGAGGAGTACATCAATCCAGAGAATTTTAATTATAACAAAGAACAAGGAAAACTCACGTAGCACAGGTAGACATGAACAATACCGGTTAAATAGTGCTTGTATTGCACATTATAGTCATTCCCGCAGGTTTCGCGCTTATACCAAAAGTGCGTGCACCATCACTGATCTATAAGTGGAGCGCACAAGCCGCGCTCAGTCTCAAACAGCTTGTGAGCGTGCTGATGCCGCGCGCTCTCCTATTGCGGTCTTTGATCTTGAAATGAGCTGATAATTAATAAAATGCAGCGCTTATCTTTTGATTTCGTTGATGTGAACTCCGTTAAATTTAAATATAGCGCGGGAATTGAAGATCGGATTTATATCCGTTTTGCGACGACACATTTATGTGGCCAAGTGTAAATGGAAACGTTTTAACAAATCAGATAGATATCCGATCAGCGAAAACGCATGAAATGACCAGGTGTAAACAGGCCCTATATTGGGTCCGTGGATAAACTCTTAAAGGGACCGCAGTCCAATATTACTGCTGCTGTCTGTAATGTTAATGAAAGACCAAAAGACAAAGAAAGTCACTTTGAATACGTTTTATAACTTTAATGGTAAGCATTAATCTTTATTTAATTTTTACAATGAAGATTACAGAAATTAATATCAAATGTAAAATAACACTGAATTTGTTATTTTACATTTGATTACTTTCATTTCTGTTGTATTTCTTACCTGAATAAAACTTACTTAACCTGAAAAACTTAGTTTCATAGCTCGCTTTATTGTATTGCATTTATTTGTGCTGTTGTTTGCCATTTTTTTATTTGTTCTTATTTTATTACTGACTTTTTACTTGTGTTTTTTTATGAAAATAAAACTTTGCGTTGAAGAAAAGTAGATTTTTGTTTGTATATGCTGTCAATTATAGTTCTTAGAAAGAAAATCGGAATCGGCAAAAATTGGTATAGGCAGATCACACTAACGAAAAATCGGAAATGGCCAAGAAAATTGCAATCGGTGCATCTCTACCAAATATGGGCATAAACACTGGGACACAGGGAGCACATGGGGA
>NW_015635879.1:253-552 GCF_001515625.1 Sinocyclocheilus rhinocerous | reverse complement strand
CCACTGTTTCCTGACATCATCCGCTTTTGGAAGCCCAAACAAAGATGTTTGGGCATGGGGGTGAAAAAAAACAGCGTTTCTTAAGGTGGTCGCACACCGGATGAGAAGCGCAATGCAACTTTACACATGCCGAAAACTTGACGCTACAGCAGCTCTTCTTCTTTTTCGTTATGCACTAACTCTGCAGCAGCACTTCTTCTTCTTCGTCGTCTCGTCTGATGCACTCACTCAACCAAGCGCTCTAACCACAACCTCGCCCCTCCCCACCCCCCAACCATTCGAATTTCTGTAGGCGGGAA
>NW_015635879.1:0-169 GCF_001515625.1 Sinocyclocheilus rhinocerous | reverse complement strand
AAAACAAATGCTGTAGTCCAAACGAGCCGTTCGTTGTAGTTCTTGAAAAGGGATTTTTAAAATACGAAATATCTCTCTTTGGAGTGGACTTTGAGATATGTAACTTTGTAGATCTTTTTTATGGCCAAACATACACACTACACACTGGCTAAAATTAAAAAAGTGAAAA
>NW_015635878.1:0-570 GCF_001515625.1 Sinocyclocheilus rhinocerous | reverse complement strand
ACGTAAAAAAACTGTGCATACCGCAGGAACAGTATAACGGAAAATGTTTGTGGTTTTGAAACCGTGATTTTTCCAAAAATTGAAGTATACCTTGAAACCGGTAATCGGCCCATGCCTAGAGACCAGTTTTAGTGTTTGAATCCATAATTTCTCAAAACTTCATAAACATGTTCATTCTTAGTAAACATGTCAAGCTTCATGAACACCAACACCAAAACACCAGCCATTTATTTTAATCAAACTTAGAGATGAAGGCCATAATACTAATGTTGGCCACAAACGGGGACCAAAGAATAACAAATACTTTTAGATCATTTTAAAGACTGTGTGTAAATGGTTAAAAAGATAGCCTTGCAGTATATAAAAAATGCATATACATTTATTATAGTTTCATAAAGCCCAATATAATCAGCTTATAATCAACAAAACTGATCTCCAAAATACTTTTTTTAATAACTTTTTTATATAATGCTTCTATAATGAGACACTTAAAAACTCTTATTTGAAAAGAGACACGGTTATTGCATAACTGTATCATCTACACAAGCCATTGTGCTTGCAACAAATTAA
>NW_015635877.1:732-2572 GCF_001515625.1 Sinocyclocheilus rhinocerous | reverse complement strand
GTATTTCTATAATAAAAATACATGTGATATTTCTTATACAGTATAATTATTCTCAGTGATTAAAAGATTAAAAGGAAAAAAAAGAAAAATGTTTGCTCAACCATCAATTAGGTGGTGATATGCAGTATGTAAATGACCACTGAACAAAAGAAGAAGAAAGAAGCAGCATCGGTTTCCATGGTGACTCGTCGATTTGTCGCTCTGTTGAGAATGTCTTGTGTGTTAACGATGAACATACTCTGAGTTGACTGAACTTACTCTCGGACACGTTTTTGGAACCAGCATACCTCAAGTAAGCCAGGTTTGGGTTAATTAACCGAGAGTTCAGGGTATATGTGACGGTAAGTTAACCTTGCTTTCTGGAATACACCCCAGTCTGATTTTCTCTGATCTCTTCCTCCCAGTAGTGCTGGACAGCAGAGGTTTCACTGAAACCGAACCAGTGTTGAAGTCTTTATATAGACAGATATTTTGCCTGCTTGTGGGATTCTGGTGCCCCTCGAGAGACTTTTAATTATGACTGTCCAGAATTTCTCAGGGTCAAACTCTGACAGAACAGATCCAGGCAGAAACATTATTAGATGACCGAATCAGTTGTTCATTTACTGTAAAAATGTGAAACATTATTAGATGCCCGAATCAGTTGTTGAATGAAAAGTTATTGCTTCATTTACTTTAAAAATGTGAGATGGTGATAAAAGAAAAGGTATTAAAATACTTTACATAATACATTTTTGAATCATGGATCAGATGTTTTCTTAGGGTTATGGATGTGTCCGAAGCCAAATATCTTATTTGGAAAGGCACAGATAATGGATTAAAAATTAATGACAAATTCTATAGTTTATAATAGGAAAAAACATTTGATACAGTCATTCTTCATGTGTGCTGGACAACAGCACGATATTATATATAAACCTCTAAAATCACTATGCACCAGAGAAATATCAACTAAAACACTGAATCATACATACTTTCTATTATTTGGTCTATTTGGTCTATTAGGGGGAAGTCGTGGCCTAATGGTTAGAGAGTCGGACTCGTAACCCAAAGGTTGCGGGTTCGAGTCTCGTACCGGCAGGGATTGTAGGTGGGGGGAGTGAATGTACAGCGCTCTCTCCCACCTTCAATACCACGACTGAGGTGCCCTTGAGCAAGGCACCGAACCCCCAACTGCTCCCCGGGCGCCGCAGCAAAAAATGGCTGCCCACTGCTCCGGGTGTGTGTTCACGGTGTGTGTGTTCACTGCTGTGTGTGTGCACTTTGGATGGGATAAATGCAGAGCACTAATTCCGAGTATGGGTCACCATACTTGGCCACATGTCACTTCACTTCACTTCACTATTTTTTATTTTTTTTTACTTTGTACGATATGATACACTAGGCCTGGGGAATTAACATTAATTATTTCAATATAATTTTTGTTTCTCTGATAGCGTATCAGTGTTAATTTTGTGAGAGAGCATGGATAAACTACAACAGGTTTTTTAATTGATACTGATATGGATTCTTAAATCTCAAGATCAGTCTTTTCATATACTCTGTTTTCTGTTGACATTTACATTTAAATTTATTCATTTGGCAGATGCTTTTAACCAAAGTGACTTACAGTTGAGGAATAAAACAAGCGATTCATCATAGGATGGCAATAAACACGAGAAGTGTCAAGTCACCTTTATTTGTAAAGCGCTTTATACAATACTGGCTGTGTCAAAGCAGCTTTACAGAGTCAAACAGGAAAATAGATTGTCAACAATGCAAGAAGACAACAGAGTCATATTTCAGCTAAAGTCAGTTCATTGATGATTCAGTGATGTCATCATCCAGTTCAGCTCTCTTC
>NW_015635877.1:0-625 GCF_001515625.1 Sinocyclocheilus rhinocerous | reverse complement strand
CCCAACTAAGCAAGCCAAAGAAACCAAAATTCCATCGGTGACAGAAATGGAGAAAAAACCTTGGGAGAAACCAGGCTCAGTCCGGGGCCAGTTCTCCTCTGACAAGACGAAACCAGCATGGTGTGGTTTAATTCCAGCCTGCAGCACAGGTGCAGAGGACTCGTCTGGTTCCCGTGGTCTTGTGTCGATGACTGAACTTGCTATGTGTACTTTTATTTTTAAGCCAATAATCAATCTCTCTATTTTTTCCTCCTTTTGAAAGTCATGAAAACACTATCGTGGAGTTTTTATTTCCCTATTTGTGCAAATGGGAATTTAAAAAAATATACTTTATGCAGTCTCCTGTTCACTGCTATTGAAGTTTACCCAACTATGACGACGTCCGCTTCTGAGAAACCCAGAAATGTGAAAAGAGTCCATAACTTACATTTTACTGGTGTATTTTATGTAAGGAGTGCTGTGTTGTGTGACGTTAAATGGACTACTTGCACTGAGCTTTGTGATGTATTTCTGTTTTCAAATAATGTGGTTATAGTTTCCAGTTTGTTTTGAATGTGCTGAATAAGCGGCCTAGTTCCCAAAACGGCACTTAAAATGAGTATCAGCGAAAAGTTCCAGTAGAAGC
>NW_015635876.1:0-341 GCF_001515625.1 Sinocyclocheilus rhinocerous | reverse complement strand
AAACATACCTAACCAGCATATGCTGTTTTTTTCAACAGGGCAGTGCGCTCACCTTCCGCGGTTTCATTTTAGATAATTAGTTCAGGCGAACGCAGACAATCTGGGTGCGTTTTCGGTAGAACAATGTAATTGTGATTGGCCGAATACCTCAAGGGTGTGACGGAAATGTTACGCCCCATAACACACTGTGATGCCATCTCTGGCATGGCGAGACAAAACCAATAAAACCCGAGGCATTTGTTGCATCCAGTGGGGACATAATTACTGATTATAATGACTAATACTGTATTTTTACGCGCGCCGCGTAAACATAAAGCCATGTCTGCATTTGTGATCGGAGA
>NW_015635875.1:0-1103 GCF_001515625.1 Sinocyclocheilus rhinocerous | reverse complement strand
CAACCAATCACAGCGCACCATTCCACGCAATGTAGACAGTAATGGTGGCACTTTGAATACACCCGACATCCTAGTTTTCCTCATCTACTTTGTACTTTGTGATCACCAAACAAACAAAAAAATTAGGGCTGCACGATAAATCGCATGCGATAGTCATGCGCATCTCGTCAGTAAAGCCGGTTCTGTGATCAGTAGTAAATCTCCATCACAGCATTTAATACAAAGAGCCGTAGATCACTGACAAGCTACGCAATATCGTGTTCATAATCACAGATGAATCGCATTCGATTATGAACGCGATATTGCGTAGCTTGTCAGTGTAAGTGTTTTAATTAATGCCATTAATGTTTTTGTTTTTTTAAATACAGCATATAGCACTAGTCAACTAAATGTATGTAACATGTGTGGCGAGTATCCCGGTTCCAGATCAGTGTCGCCCTGGAAACGCCGCTGCCACACTGATCACAGAAGCACAACACCACCATCGGTCCTCATCGATCGGCTGCTACGGGCGCTGCCCCGCCCGCTGAGGCGCCCAGTCAGTATGCGAAATCCCCAGGACATCCACAGTCTGGTAGAAGCGGTCGAGCTGGCGGCGGCGACGAAAGCCCGCGAGGCAGGGGAGAGAGCGGGCCTGGCGCCCCGCAGGGTGATGGAGCGGCGTCCGCTCGAAGGTGCACCGCGACCAGGCAGCAGACCGGCGGTCCCCGACTTGGTGGATGAGCCAATGCCCACGGAACCCCCAGCTCTGACGGCCCGCGCCTGGATGGCCGGGTGTTTCCTGCATCAGGACGGACTTTCCCCTGGCCCTAGCCGGATGGTAAAGCTAGAGGGGAAACCAGTCCAGGCCTTCTTGGATTCCGGCAGTTCAGTCACCCTCGTGCAACCTACCCTGGTACGACCAAGGCCCGAGCAGAAATCCAAGTTGCCACTGACGTGTGTGCACGGAGACACCCGCTATGTGCCGGCCCGCTCGGTTCAGATTTCAGCGGAGCCCGGGACCTGGGCCATCGAGGTGGGCATTGTACAAGATCTCCTCGTACCTCTGCTCTTGGGACGGGACTGGCCGGGGTTCCAGAAGCTCCTCCTTGGCCCCAGGATGC
>NW_015635874.1:0-514 GCF_001515625.1 Sinocyclocheilus rhinocerous | reverse complement strand
ATAAACTATGGGGAACACAGTCCCTCGAATACCTGAGGCTGGACAATGCATGTTTTTTCCATTTAAGTACAGGTTCAGTTCTACGTGATCATAGGTCACCCCCTTAAAACAGAGACATATTTACGATCAGAAGCAATGTCTTATAGAGTATGTACTTGCTGTATTCCACAATTTGATAGCTCACTGTCCAAATTCCAAAAGTAAAAACGTACCACTATATCCCCCTCCTGAGGCAGGCTGTTGGCAGGTAATCGGTTCTTCTCCTCGTTGTTGTGGTAAATGGAGCCATCGTGTCTAAGCACCAAACTGTGACTGTCTCGACCCAGTGGCACCTGGTTCAAATTCACCTTCTGAGTGGCCACACCGATCCCCCAAACACCTGCACCACAAACACAAACAGCAGCACACCTTCATGAGACCGCTGTACTTATCCATCTGAAGAACATTACAGAGATTCAGGAAGTAAAATGTGGTTGTAGTAAAAATGTCAAATTGCAAAAAAAAAAAAAATAAT
>NW_015635873.1:0-542 GCF_001515625.1 Sinocyclocheilus rhinocerous | reverse complement strand
ACAATCGAGGCAGTGTCACATCGTCACTAAAGTTTAAAAATTGCATTACTTTTTAATTCTTGCCAGTATTTAACCATCCAGCGCTCGCGCGCTCTCCTGAAGACCGTGCACTCATGCACACTCGCAGCCAGGTTCACATTACTCCGTTTGCAGTGCATATGTGGTGCGTATTTTTTCCTGCGCTCATGTTAACGGATTCGTATGTGGTGCGTATTTTTTCCGCGCTCATGTTAACGGATTAATAAAGCGTGCACACTGCGCACGGTTGCGGTCTGGCAGTGCGTTCAGGAGCGGTGTGTCTGCAGAAGAGCAGAGATCGTTTTCACATCGAGTCTGTTTGCTGCGCTGCAAGTGCTGAATTAAAGTAACAGCGCATTGTTTGTAGTAAATATGAACATGGATTGACACGAAAATGTAGTAATTACACCATAAATGTCTTAAATGTAAATAAATGTATTAAAGTCTACTGTGTTTTACAATCAACACATATGGCTTTTTGGCTACACTGTAAAAAATAAGTGTAATTTTAACTGTAAAATTTT
>NW_015635872.1:0-3016 GCF_001515625.1 Sinocyclocheilus rhinocerous | reverse complement strand
CTCAATCTGTGTTCCTTCACATGACCATTTGTACTGTTTGCTGTGTAAATCTATCAAACCTTCTCAGTGACAAACTTGAATCCAAATATGGATGTGGTTGCCGAATACGCTACCTCTGTGCCACAGTACAAAGTATTTTTTTTGTTGTTGTTGTTTTAAGAGAAGCTTTTGATTTTTACTTGTTTTCATAGAGTTGACAGTATGTTCATTTAATAAACTGGAAACTAGATGAGGTGAAATATACCACATGCATGAGTTGACTTTCTCTTTATTTGTGCTTATAAGTAAACGTGCAATAATCCAGATCAATTTTTTTTTTCATATGACAACAATAATTTTGAGCAAAATCATTTTCATTGACTAAAGCTAGACTAAAATACCCAGAAAAAAACAAAAAAAAAAAAAAACCAGGAATGGTTGTCTAAATTTGATAAAAAACTAAAATGGACATTTGATACATCACTAAATTACATAGACTAAATTAAAAACAGCTGACAATGTGTTTGGCTTAAAGGCCCCATAATGAATAAAACCTAGCAACCATCAGTCTGCCAAACTTTCCTTTATTCTGAAGTTGCACAGTTGAAGGTTAAAGGGTTAGTTCACCCAAAAATAAAAATTCTGTCATCATCTACTCACCCTCAAGTTGGTTTGGAACAACTTGAGGGTGAGTAAATGACGACTGAAGTTTCATTTTCATTTTTGGGTGAACTATTCCTTTAAGAGAAACCCTCGGCCTAAATAGGGCATCCAGTCCCAATCAGATTATCTAAATCAGATTAACATACTCTGATATACGAGACTAGTTTTATTCATTAGTTATATATAATCTAGATCATTTATAACCAGACCAAACAGGTGTAATTCAGAATAGAACATTGTTTTCAGAAATTAGAACATCACATTGAAGTATTAAAGAAGTTGGCTGTTAAAGTAATATAGAAGAAACAGCTAAAATAAAAGGCTGCTAATTTCCTTGTGTCAAAAGAATAAAAAGCTGTGAGTGCTCTGAATGCTGCATAATGAGTATCATATCATACATCTTTTCATAAAGACAAGTGGGAGGTTGTATCCGACTGATTTCTCATTACCCAAGTTGAGTCTATAAACGTGACTAATCAACAGTCACACTCTGCGTAAGAATCGCATCATTACCTAGTCGCTGCTCTTCTATGAAGAAGCCCCACCAGACATGCTCTCCACCTCGATCAGAAATGCCACTCCATCTTGTGCGACTTTTTCTTCTAGTATACTTCTGCTATATCATTTGCTCCTGCTTATCTTGTCTAGAGGAGAAATGTTGAAAAGTGTGCCATAGCAACCCCAAGTCTCTTCCACAAGGCGAATGTGGACGCTAATCAGCGATGTGAAGCCTGCCGTTGTTTGGAGTGCAAACACATGTCTGCAAGGAGCAATTTAACTGTTTCATCTTATATTTTTGTAACCAACTTTTGTGGAGCTGTCTTGGTTGTGTGGAATCATAAATACAAAAAAAACAAATAAAACTATTTTGAGCTTGATTCGAAATGACGCACAATGTGTTCCTTTCACAAGGGATATTTAGGGGCCAAGCTCTAAAGGTTCTGTGGCCCCTATTATATATGTTGGTTTTCTTCTTATTATTCTTCTTACATGTGGGAGTCTAAGGCCCTATGAACCATATGTCATAAAAATGAAAAATGAAATTTGGAACAGTTATAGTGGTGGTCATGAATAGTAATCTGACCAATTTTGAGGTCCCAAGGACCAACTGCACTATGTCATTATAGCTGTGGTGTGAACACTATTATCATAGAATTAGAACAATAATTAAAGTTATCATTATAGTTATTGTCCTTGGTGTGAAAGGGCCTAAAATTATCACGGTTATGTCCATATATTGTGTGATAAGTCAACACGGTAATTATTGCGACAGGCCTAGTATTCCATTTTTTTCCACTATTCCTCCTTTAAATTTTGTCCAGTTCTTACCAAAATTGTTGCACATTCTGTGCTAAGTTGCACAGAAATGACCAAACAGAATTTTAATATACATACTTGTTTGAAAGTTATGATGTCGCAAAGTTAACAAAGTTAACCGAAATTTGGTTTAGAGGTCATAATTTGGCAATACTTTGATCTATTGAAATGAAACTTGGTGTGCTTCATCAGCACCATGTTCTGAGCAGTCCATGCCAAGTTTGGGAACAGTGCCATTTACAGGTCATGAGTTCTGAAATTTTTTTATTTTTGCGTATCATTTTTGAACAGTTTGTCAAAAAAATCATGATCTCAGTTTGTGCAGATGGGTCATTGCTGAGTCTGTTGATACTGATTTTGGGATTGGACAAACAACCTATTTGCCATTTTGAAATTTGTCATAAATTGCTATGTCTTTTATCAAAACCATTTAACACATTGGCACAAAATTTAGTAGGGATCATGGACAGCATGCCCTGAAGCTACCTGAGAAGTTTAAACACAGGGCCACCTATTTTTTTTTTTTTTTTTTTTAACCTTATAACTTCTGAAAACTTAAACACTAAATTTTGTTTTGCTGGTTTCATTACATTCCTTGGTTTATGTCAATTGTTTTATTTTCCATCATTTTGTTCATGAAGCAAATAAATAATAGGCTAATAATAACTCTTGTCCAGTTTTGCCAAAATTGGCTCAGATTTAGTTTGGACTGATCTGCACAGAAATGTCTGAACAGATTTTTGGTATTTGCTACCATTCCCAAGAAATCCGTTTATAAAGTATGCGTTTGTTGTCCTATGCTCTGTTAGTTTAGCATAGTAATCAGAGGCCATTCTTTGTATTGTGGCTTTTTGGCTATGAGGGTAATCATAAACTTAATGGAAATAACTGTAAGTGCAATAACAGCCCCCGAACTTTGCGCTATACAACTTTTATTTTGCACTATATATATCACTTCACTGTGGTTATCTTTATTGAGATTTATGTAATGATATTATGTGTCAGTTTTTACATTGCCAATCCTAGAGCGCTGCTACACTGTTTATCATTGATTTAA
>NW_015635871.1:0-566 GCF_001515625.1 Sinocyclocheilus rhinocerous | reverse complement strand
CGTGAGTTTAATGAAAAGCTAATAATTAATTAAATCATAAAAATGCCAAATAAAAATAAATCATTTTAAAGCAACAACAATTAAAATAAAACATAATTAAAAAGATGAAATAATTTATTTTTATTTATGACACATTTTCATTTACCTGCATGTCATGTGACCAACAGAGAACCGTGAACATGCAAATGTGTTACTTAATAAATATCTGATTACCTTAAAATCTCAGGGGGGCTTCAAGTACATATATTAGGTGAAAGTGGTTCAGCTGACAAAAAAGTTTGGGAATCCCTGTAATTGATGCAATGTTGAAATGCTGAGTATTGACTTCTTAAAATTGAAATGATTTCTGTAAATCCAGTGGTCAAATGCTGTGTGGACTCTCAGTTTTCAGTGTAATTATAGCCAGCTGACTAGTGACTGGTCTTTGTGTGAATGTTCACAAAACTGAAAGACTTTCTGAATGTATGTAAGCGGTAGGCTATTTTAGAAAGGACATTTAAAAGATGAAAAAGAAATATGGGAAAAGAGGTAACGGGGAGTGGAAGGAGGGGGAATGAAGAGTGAAG
>NW_015635870.1:480-587 GCF_001515625.1 Sinocyclocheilus rhinocerous | reverse complement strand
ACTGAAATGTGCGCTGATAGTGCGTATTTTAATTATACCTGTCATTTTGGTGCATTATGCAGATTATGCAGTCTGTTTAAATAAATATTCAGAAACACATGCAGTGC
>NW_015635870.1:0-189 GCF_001515625.1 Sinocyclocheilus rhinocerous | reverse complement strand
TTAACATTAATGACTGGCGGCAGCGGCTGCTGTCAATGCACGGATCCAATACACCCTTGTTTTCTTTCTCAGCTCTTTACGTTTACTTAAGACATAATCGATTGTATTTATGGGATATTTTAATGATTCTGTGTGTATTTGTCCATTCGAATGTGTAAGACTGTGAGAAAGAGAGCTCAGTCCAGTGTT
>NW_015635869.1:0-550 GCF_001515625.1 Sinocyclocheilus rhinocerous | reverse complement strand
GGGTGCATAATTTGGCAGGGTGCAAATTTCGGCACTACACCGGACTCCCCGCTGCTGCCGCTGCTGCTGGAGGACTGGTGATGGTGGCGATGTTTGTCTGATTTATGTGGCTTTCTCTCCATCGTTTTACTGCTTGGTAATAATAAAATAATAAGTAAAGCTTACATTCACCTCTGTTTTATTACTGCGCGTATTATTACTCGTGTTTTAACTCTGTTTTATTATTGCGCGTATTATTACTCGTATTTTAAACGTAACAAAGGTGAAAACGAAAGAGTGATGCGTTGGTTTGTCTTGTTATGGGATCATAAAGTGTCGCGACGAGCGCGATTATCGAGCCGCGGGTCCGCGTGTGATTATAATCGCAGATCTACCGGATCGGCGGGGTCTCGGGGTTTTATCCCGATGTTTTCTGCACGGGTTTGTTGTGTTTCAGCGCCGCTCCGCCATACTGCATTTCATCTACGGCCAGTGGCCAAGAGCTCTGAGTGGCGCGCCGTCGCCGCCTGCAGGCCGGAGGAAAAACAGCAGCGACGGAATAAAACACAGA
>NW_015635868.1:531-689 GCF_001515625.1 Sinocyclocheilus rhinocerous | reverse complement strand
ACACATATGGGCAACCTGTACCTGGTCAAGCGTTGGTGGAAGTGTCGTGAGCCGTTCCCGTACGCTGTGGTACCTGGCCTGTCTCGTGTGTGTCTTATCTCAACTGCTATGGTATGAGACTGCTGTACAGAGCAGGGTTTTGTGTTCTTCTGCATGTC
>NW_015635868.1:0-381 GCF_001515625.1 Sinocyclocheilus rhinocerous | reverse complement strand
TCTTTCTAGTTTACGGGAATTTCACTTACGACCGAACGGGAAAGCTGCTAAATGCTTTAAACCAGTCACTTACGTTTGAAGTTGGCAAGGTCACGTTTTTGGACCTCCCAGGTTTCTTTGACTATGGATCAATGGTTAACGGAAAGGTGAGTAAAGCTTCATGTCTTATTAGATAGTCATCATTGGTTCCCTTTCCTAACCTTTCTTTCCCAACAGATCTCCGCATCTTATTTCAATAGGACTCCAATCGCAAGCAAGGCTGTCTATCTCCTGGATGGGAGCCAATGGCCCAACAAACTGCTGCTGAATCTGACCACAAACATGAATGGACTGGCCGCCTTCTCCCTCAACACTGCTGATCTCCCTAAAGCTGATCTGAAT
>NW_015635867.1:0-1143 GCF_001515625.1 Sinocyclocheilus rhinocerous | reverse complement strand
AGTTATGTGCCAGTCAGAAATTATTAGCCGCATTTCAACTGTGCAATCGGGCCAGCTAGCTTCCAGCGCTTCCAGCTTCCAACTACGACATTCGAAGCCATAATCAAACAGCATAAACTGGAATTTATGATTTTTTTTCACATAGAAAAAGGACACACGTATTAAATCATGTCTGCGCTGCGCCGAATCGCCGATTAATTTGTGATCAAATGATTGTGATGGCTACTTTAAATGGTTCCATTAAGCCTTTAGCCCAAAAGAGCGCACATTTACAAAGATAATGATAAATTCTCACATCACGCCTCACTTCTTTACAGAGGATGATTCTATATTATATTAATGTTCCACTAAATTAATCTGAAGAGTTTTGAGCGCTCTCTCCCGTCCAAAGACTATAGAATACCCTAATATCTTACAGGGACTTTGTCCCGTCTCACTACCTCCACACAAAGTGGAGCAGAAATTTCATCAAGACGATTTAAAAAATAAAAATAGCCATTTACAGGGTTCGTACGGTCATGAAAACCTCAGAGAGCTTTGGAAAAGTCGTGGAAATTTATTTTACAAATCTCTATATAATAGAAGATATGTTTAATCATGTCCTGGATCTCGGTGCGGGATTGCGCATTTTGGTTTTACTCATTTTCGCAGGTTTCGCACTTTCGCACAAAATTCCTGCAAACATTTATTTAATATACAATGTAGGTTAGATGAGTTAAAATAATTCACACAGAATATCAGATTAAGTCAATCATTTTAAAACAGCGTGAGTGGTTCAGCTGTACCGCGTCTTCTCGCTATCACTCTCTCAAAATTGCCTCACATCAGCGCATCTCATATGCACTAAGAGAGCTGCTGCACACTGCATACAAGACTTTCACTCAGCTGACAGAACTGTCACTTGCCTAATCGGGTCAGTGTTGCATCATCACAAAAGTTTATCATTTGCACGTCTTTTTAAGTCTTTTTAAACCATTTGGTACTCGTGCGTTCCAAACTACTTTTCTGGGCGCTCACGGTCACATCCAAAGCGCGCGCTATGGCAAGCCGTTTTAGCATTAAATGCTCCTTGCTGTACTAGTCATAATTTAGTTTTGACTTGTCAAAATTCCAATTCCAGATATCTATTCTGCAATTTTGACT
>NW_015635866.1:74578-78503 GCF_001515625.1 Sinocyclocheilus rhinocerous | reverse complement strand
ACACTCACACACACACACACACACACACACACACACACTCTCACAGCAGGAAACATTTCAACAATTTCCTGGCACAGAAATCCAAACAAACATGAGAGACGAGCAGCATTATCTGCTGTTATGAGCCGAGGGCACGCGGCGTCTGTGCGGGAAAATCCAACGACAAGACACTTCTGATCTACATAAACAACCCATCCACACACAGTTAACTAAACTAACCCGTTCACACAGACGCAGCGCTTCCTCTGAGCTGCTAACACGGCTACTTTAATGCACTTATATCATCCTTTATTTATTATCATACACAACTCTTAGAGCGATTATGTGAAAGGTTTGTACTTTTATGAATTCATTTGTCACACTGCAGGGTCTGAAGCTCAAAGGCGTTTAAAATTTAGAAAAACATTTAGTTACAAAACATAAACACACACAGTTTAGCTTTTACATTCATAAACATTTAACCTAAACTCTTAGTGTTGACTGTGATGTCAATCAGGGCTATTATAATTAACTAAAACTATAGCCAAGTAAAACCATGAAAAAAATCATTACTTGAAATAAAATAAACATTAAATATAAAATATATAACTTATCTATTCACAATGTATTTAAAAATTCATTTTCATTTAGTTTAACTACGTATATAATAACTAAAACTAAAATAAAAAAGAATGAAAACTATATAGACATTAAAAAAAAAAACTAAGAAAAATGACAAAAACACAACAAAATTATAAAGAAAACGGATTCAAAATACTAACAAAATACTAAAATAGTATCTCAATTATATTAAAATAACACTGTTGGCAACTACTCCGTTCTGATAAAATAATTGCTATATAATCATATTATACATAATCATACATAATAGTAATGATATAATTGTTTATAGTTATGATGGCAAAATAAATAGATTTATCCATTTCCGAGTGGAATCATTTCATCCGTCACATATGAAACATGAAGAGGTTTGGATGCCCTTATTATTAAAAAACATGAACAAAACTACATGATTAACCAAATAACACAACTCACATACAGTAAGCACACATGACTGATCAGAACCGTTTCTGAGGATTTGATTCGGAAAGCAAAGGAAAACACTAAAACACGGCATCTTTCTACAATAAACCATTTTAACACTGAACACACCAAACTGACTGAGATTGCTGATGATGCCCATAAAAGCTGAAGTAAACGTGAAATTCAACAGGTGCAGCAGCGCAGAGAGATTCACGCGTGAAGAGAGAAGAAGGACTGAAGCCCAACACAACATCCATGATGAGCGCGGGAAGATGGCGACTTCAGCACAAACACACACATGATACAGACAGAGACAGACAGACTGAGAGACAGACAGACAGACAGACGGAAGGGCTGAGAGGAGAACGCGACTGATCTGGAGCGGCGCGGGAGAAACATCAGGAGATACAATGTAACATTCGCGCGTCATCGGCTGACGGAGAAACATTGTAGCACATCAAACACACACGAGCGCTACATCTTCATCTTCACTGGCTTTAAACTGCAGAAACACACATCACACTCCTCACGACACAATCTCACACCTGTGAAGCAGATTAAACACAAAAGCGCAGATTGTGGCTCATAATGATGAATATTTCTTACCCACACGAGCCTGAGAGACCCGACTGACGCGCTGACAACACTGAGCAGTGCGCATGCGCAGCGGGGCCCTCATATAGACGAGACCACGTGACCAGCGCGCACTGCACTATATCTGACATCTCTATCATAGAGCTGCTGTATGATCAAAATATTATAATACTTATTTATTATTATAATTTTTAATAATAAGTAGGATATTTTATAATGATTAATTATATTATTATTCATTAATAATGAATAGCAAAAAAAAAAAATTTTTAACAATTGAAGGTACTATAAATGCACAAGTGTTATACATAAACATGAAATATATATTTTTTTATCATAAATGTCATAGCGGGCTTAAACAAAAAATGCATCTGAATTGCATATAAACATTTCCATTCATTTGGATTACACAGTTTTATCATTAACAAAATAATAAACTTAATATGATTCATATTTGTCAGTCAAACAGATCAGATTTCTGCACTCAAACAATTAATTAATTATTATTATTAACTATTTGCATCTGTTTGATTTGATTTAAATACACATATTTTCAACGCACTTATTTAAATTTCTTAGAACCAGCATAAATTGCGAAAACAATTACATTTATACAAGTTAAAAAGTATGGTTTAATATGACTAGCTGTAGAACAAGCAATATACGGCTAGTTAAAATGTTTGAGAATGAAACCAACTGGATTTAATGATGATAAACATATAAAGCTGGATATTGTGCATTTAAAACACATTCAGTTTATTAACACTATTACAGAAATCTGACCTGCTTCATTGATATTTGACTGATAAATATGAATCATATTACGTTTATAGTTTTCCATCTTTGATTTTTTTTATTTCCATTATTTCTGTGAGTTCTAATTGGATTTATGTCACTCCAAAACCTTTAAAAAAACTATTTTTTTCCTTTTACATAAATATGATTTGTATTTAGTTTTGGAGTCCATTTTATTTGTTCCTTTTATGATCTGCCAGAATGAGTGCAGCATTTTAACGTAAAATTAAAAATGTTAAATATTATATTATTGGAGAGTGTCTCAGAACTGAAGTTCATGGTGTTCTCCAGTAGAGGACAGTAGAGGTGTGTGAGTGAGTGTGTGTGTGTGTGTGTGTGTGAGTGTGTGTGTGTGAGTATGAGTGTGTGTGTGATGAACACTAATGTAAGAGCTGCTCACTCATTTATTCACTGTGTTTGTTTGTTAGAACACAATATGATTTTATTCCATCAGTATCTTAATGCGCAGTGAAGAGTCTTTCTCTCAGTCTCTGGCCGTAATGAATCTTATTATTCACCTCATGAATCATTCATCTGAATGTAATCTATCATAAATCATGCAGCAGAGATTTAGAACGGCTCCGTTCCCCAAAACACACACCAATTAAACACAGCAAAATCATTCTGATGATAATGATGATGATGAAGAGAGCAATGACTGATGATAGACTTCAGTCAGTACAGACGTTCAGTGCAGGACAGAGATTCAAACACTTTTTTCGTCAACAGGGTCATACTGTGAGAGGTCAGAGGTCAGCTCATGCCTGAGACGCTTCAGGAGTGACACATCAGAGCTAGTGCTGTGCTGGTTAACTCTATAAACCAGGTCAGAGATTGTGTGTGTGTGTGTGTGTGTGTTTATAGCGCTCATAAACATTCCTTCACACGTCTGCTGTGGACACACTTCCTGTACAGAGGAACGTGCGTCTCGTGCTTCACATTCACGCTGACGGGGAACTTCTGTCAGCTGGGAATTTCACTCGATGCAGAATCCTCCTGACGTTTCTCTCACTCCCACGATCTACAGATGAAAACCACGATCACAAACCAGCGCAAACCTCTCAGAGTCTGATCTGATCTCCTTCTGTTTACACACACTCACTGCATCCAAACACAAACACCTGCAGGAAACACAACAAGAGACTCGAGGGAGATGTGACCTTTCCTATAAGCATGATGATGATGTGTGACTTCAAATATAAAGAGCCAAAAACAGCTTTAACAGCAACAGATTTACATGCAGGTGTGTGTGTTTGTATGTGTGGCTTGCTTTTGGGAAACATGGATACTTTTGCTAGTCAATGTCTGTTACAGTATACGACATAAATAGAGGGGTGCAGATACAGTACAATTCAGCAATACATTTTAAGAAATGTTTACTGTCATTGCACTACTGTAAAGAGATCTTACAGTAGCTGAAAAGCACTAGAAGAGAAAAGTTCAAAGACCAAACAACAGAATATACAGTAAACACACATTGGAATATACTGTCAGTTACTGTAAATAAATAAAT
>NW_015635866.1:69481-74415 GCF_001515625.1 Sinocyclocheilus rhinocerous | reverse complement strand
TTAAAATTACAGTTATTTTGTACAGTGTACTTGGGCACAAATCAGTTCAACAGTAATGAGTTTGAGGGTGTACTGTATTTACTGTACATAGAATAATGAAAGCTCTCTCATCTGAAGTACTGCTGGTATGTACTGTAATTATACTGTATGTGTAAGTAGTACTGAAACCCTGTAGATGAGCTGTAGGCTAACTTCCCTCATGCTCAGTCCATGCAGAAGAACAAGCTCAACTATAGTGCTGTGTATTTCATCATTTTTATTTTCCCCTCTTATTCCTCTTTGTTTCCCACAGGATTCATTTTCCAAAACTCATAATCAGCTGTGCTCTTGTTCATATCATCCTGAGATTCTGAGCTGTGTGTCATCCGTTTTGCTGCTTAATGTTCACACAGGGATAAATGTGTGCTGTTTGAGTTCAGTTTTTGATGCCAGCTTTAGGCCTGCCTGTCTGCTTTTCCCCTTCGGGGTGGTTTGAGTTTATTTTTGTTTCATTTTTATTATCAAAATAAATAACCATTTCTCCTGCACTTGAGTCCTCGCTTCATCTCCCCGCACGCACTGTGACAATTGGAGCGTGTGTGCAAACAGGTGAAATGTGTTCAAAGTTTTGAGAAACGTGTCTTTGTTTCAGGAACTGTATGAATTGGGCCAAATTAATAAGTTTCAATTAATCAATTATAGTGTGCTAGCAATCGAGAAAAACTGTAATAGTAATAATAACACTCACACACACACACTCACGTGCACTCACACGCGCACACACACACACACACTCACACACACACACACACTCACACTCACACACACACACTGACTGCTCTAGTTAAACATTACAGAGGAAGAGCGTTGTGTGTATGAGGGCCGTTTATCTCTGGCAGGAATGAGGGATCAGGGGTCAGAATATCTCAGAACATTCCAGAATCCTGATTTCTGCCGTCTTACACTCCTGCACCGAGAACACATGGATCAAACACAGTCTTCTTAAAGCTCAATACAGCATGGTGCTTGCAACACCAAGGTCATGGGTTCAAATCCCAGGGAATGCATGAACTGATAAAATGATAGTTTGAATGCAATGAAAGTGTCTTTGTACTGAAGTGTTTGCCAAATGCATAAATCTGACAGACACAATACTGTCCATGAGTTTATATGAAGCTAATTATGAGCACACACAAACCCAAATTTGGACCTTGAAACAAGGTTATTATCATTAACTAAAAGTCAAAAAATAAAATAAAATATTTCTACATTTTTGTTTAGTTAAAATTGAAGAACTAAAATAACTAAAACTAAAATTGAATAAAAACTACATGGACATATAAAAAAAAAATTACAAAAACGCAAAAAAATGACTAAAACTTTAACTAAAATTAAAATTTAAACAGAAAATCTAAAAATCAAATTCACAATAACACTGATTTGAGACTTTATAAACCATTTTTATGCACCATTTTTGTAGCTGCAAACAGCAGATCGGGGCATTAGCAGCGCCGGGGTTATGGGTTCGATTGCATCAACTTATGGAAGCCGTTTCCGCCACTGGATAAAAAAAAAAGGTAATTGCAACTTTTCCCCTCAGAATTTCAGTTTATATCAAACAATTCTGGGGGGGAAAAAATCTAACCATTTAAAAATTTTTATTCATATGAATCCATATGAACTGATCACGTTTACCTTGAATTCAATGCAAGTCGCTGTGAAATAAAAGCAACTGCCAAATGTAAATGCATTTCTCCATTTCACTGCTGTCTTTCTGTGCCAACCGATGCCATCCTGCGAGACAGCGGGCAGATCTTACATCATCTCATTAATAATGCAAACGATCCCACTAATGGCTCCATGCGCACGCATGCACACATACACACACACACACACACGCACGCACACACACATACACACATACACACACACACACACGCGCGCACACACACGTGCTGTATTATATTCCATCATTCAGTCATGTTCAGTGTGTTTGCTCAGGCCTGCTGAGCACCCGCCGGTTTGTCCTCGCTCTGAGAGGAAAGGGAGAGGTCAGAGGTCACAGGAAGCGGCAGACAGCGAGGAGCGATGTAAGCGAGATCCTCCAGTGCCAGTTTCCAGAGATCCGCGACACTGTTTCCACTGCAGCTTCCAACAGTCCAAACACTGATCCCACATCAGCCTGATCGCTAGTGATGATCACTTCACCCAAAACCATTCAAAAATCAATCATTTCACTCAAATAACACACAATACTGTACATGCATGGAAATTTGGCAGCAGGTGAGTTCCGGAAATCTGATAGTGGAAGCAAAACACAGCCAAACTCTTCCTGAGAGTCATTAGAGGAACAGCAGATATAAAGATACCTGAAGATGCTGTGACACCTGCAGAAATGAGTATCTGTAGAGGTGAAGTTTCTCCATTCTTCAGATGGACAGACGAGGGTTTCTAGAAGGATCTACAATGTGTTGACCTGTTGATCACTCATCATTTATTCAGCCTTTGAGCAGAAGCAGCAGCCCTGAAACAGGAAGTGACTCTGATAGAAATCAATCCTCATGTGCTGAATAAATCATAAGCAGGGCACATCATGAGCTCATGCTCCTGCAATCAAACAGACTCTGTGTTGATCATTTTCATTTCACATTTATTAGAGATGTCCATTCAAAGGAAGAAGTGCTAAAACGCAGAGCATCAATAATAACTGATAATAATTGAGCAGCAAATCAGCATATTAGAATGATTTCTGAAGATCATGTGACACTGAAGACTGGAGTAATGATGCTGAAAATACAGCTTTGATCACAGAAATACATTACAGTTTAACAGAGATTCACATAGTGAATGGTTATTTTAAATTGTAATAATATTTCACAATATTACTGTTTTTACTGCATTTTTAGTATAATAAATTATTAAATGATAAAAAAAAAATATATATATATGCATATTCTATTATTTATTAGTATTATGCACATATGCTTATTTCAAATATACATAATTATGCATAAAATACATAAAATATGCATAATATATCAAATATAGCTTAATTTTACATCCTTGATTTCTTCAGGAAATGGGTGTGGGTGTTAAGAGGTTTTTTAACAAGTTACCATGCGGTTGCTAGAGTGTTCTGTGTGGTTGTTAGGGTGTTGTTTGGTTGCTAGGTTGTTCTGTGTGGTTGCTAGGGTGCTGTTTGGTTGATAGGTGGTTGCTAAGGTGTTCTGTGTGGTTGCTAGGTTGTCGTTTGGTTGCTAGGCTGTTCTTTGTGGTTGCTATGGTATTCTGTGTGGTTGCTAGGATGTTGTTTGGTTGCTATGGCATTCTGTGTGGTTGCTAGGGTGTTGTTTGGTTGATCGTGTTTGCTAGGGTGTTCTATGTGGTTGCTAGGATGTTGTTTAGTTGCTATGGCATTCTGTGTGGTTGCCAGGGTGTTGTTTGGTTGTTAGGTGGTTGCTAGCATGTTCTGTGTGGTTGCTAGGGTGTTTTGTTGCTAGGCAGTTGCTAGGGTGTTGTTTGGTTGCTAGGGTGTTGTTTGGTTGCTAGGTGGTTGCTAGGATGTTGTTTGGTTGATAGGTGGTTGCTAGGGTGTTCTGTGTGGTTGCTAGGATGTTGTTTGGTTGCTAGGTGGTTGCTAGGATGTTGTTTGGTTGATAGGTGGTTGCTAGGGTGTTCTGTGTGGTTGCTAGGATGTTGTTTGGTTGCTAGGTGGTTGCTAGGATGTTGTTTGGTTGATAGGTGGTTGCTAGCGTGTTTTGTGTGGTTGCTAGGATGTTGTTTGGTTGACAGGTGGTTGCTAGGGTGTTGTTTGGTTGCTAGCGTGTTCTGTGTGGTTGCTTACAGTAATGGTGATGCTTGTCTTAGTGCACGCTTCTTCAGTTGGAAAGAGTTGGGTCGTGTTGTAAACTGTCATAAGGCTTTTGATTTGTTTAGATTTTTTTCAGCTGAGTGAAAATGAATGAGGAAGAACATCAGCTGGTTATCAGACGGACAGATGAACAGAAAGCTGCTGTGGCAGCCGCTCGATAACAGTTCATCTGTCAGCAGCATTAAACTGTAAATCACAGAGTCTGACAGAAGCGGATCGATGCGACCACAGAAGAACGGAATCAGTGTGAATTTATCAGACATGAGGACCGAAGAGGAAGAGCTGATGTTTGAAGAAGTTACATAACCAGCTTCAGAGGGTCATGCAGGTGCTTCATTAACGGGGGAATGTGGTTTCTTACAGATGGAATCAGATAAAGAAGAAGTTTTCATCTGTGTCATCTCTACATCATTCACACACTTCCATTTGTGTCATTTCACACTTTTCATCATTGCAGTATTATTGTACATTATACATGCGGGAAATGTAAATGTATTAGTGAAAGTACTTTATGTGATAAGTTGTAACAAAATCAAATAAGAATCGTATTTGGTTAGTGTTGCTTTTGTTTGACCAGAGGAAATATTTCATGTTAATTTTTGCATGCCCCTGTGTGCTGATTGGACGCGGGCGGCTGTAGCCCCGCCCCCGCGCGTCTGCGTTTCATGGCGGTCGGATCTCACACACACACACACACACACTCGCGTGAAACACAGCAGAGACACACACACGCGTGCCGTGATCTCCGCGAGTGTGTTCGTGATCTGATGGATGATGTGAAGGACTGTGGCGGAGTGATTCTGACTGCCTTTCATTCATTCAGGATCCACGCAGATGAGCAGAAACACGCAGCAGACAACAGGTCAGAGACTAACACACACACACACACACACACACACACACACTCTCTCTCTCTCTCTATACACTATATAACCAGTGTTGGCGAGTTACGTAATCAGATCACTTTTTTTCCCCAGGTAAGGAGTAAAGAAACGCATTACTTTTTAATTTACAAGGAAATATCAGAGTTACTTTTTCAAATAAGTAACGCCAGTTACTTTATTTCCCGTGTATTGACTAAAGA
>NW_015635866.1:68661-69447 GCF_001515625.1 Sinocyclocheilus rhinocerous | reverse complement strand
ACACACACACACACACACTCTCTCTCTCTCTCTATACACTATATAACCAGTGTTGGCGAGTTACGTAATCAGATCACTTTTTTTCCCAGGTAAGGAGTAAAGAAACGCATTACTTTTTAATTTACAAGGAAATATCTGAGTTACTTTTTCAAATAAGTAACGCCAGTTACTTTATTTCCCGTGTAGTGACTAAAGATCTTCTGTGCTCATGTTGAGAGGATCAGGAGTGAGTGCAGATGCGCTGTGTGAACATGCTACTGTAGATCTGGACTAAATGTCAACATGCATTTACTCATCTCACTGCACAAACACTGATTCAGTATTCCTCAAAAGCAGTAAAAACAGTCAAATGCAAACCTGCAATAATTAAATGTGATGAATAACACAAATATCCTTTATGCATTTAATCTCATTTTATTATTCAGTGTCTTTGCTGCTGACCTTCGATGATCCAGTTCAACAATAATAAGCAAAAATGACTTTAGATAAACATAACATTTGTGTTTCCTTTTTTAATTGCTGAAAAGAGAAAAATGAGTCCAGCCCAGATGAGAAAAAGGAATGCAAAAGTAACATAACACATTACTTTCCATAAAAAGTAACTAAGTAACACAATAAGTTACTTTTTTTAGGGAGTAACAATATTGTAATGCATTACTTTTAAAAGTAACTTTCACCAACACTGACTATAACACACACACACACACACACACTCACTCACTCACACACACACAGACACTCACACACACAGACTCACACACACACACACACACACACACACACACA
>NW_015635866.1:41933-68397 GCF_001515625.1 Sinocyclocheilus rhinocerous | reverse complement strand
TCACTCACTCACTCACTCACTCACACACACACAGACACACACACACACACACTAATTTTAGTTAGTATGTTGTTTTTATTGAGGTGTTTGTAATTTCACTCACTTTTGCTCTTATTGAGTTGCATTTCATATTTTCTGATGTATTACTTGTGCTTCAGGTCTTTAGTGTGTTTTATATCCTTATATCAGCACTAAGTGAATTGAATCTTTATTTCGCATGTTTGTTTGAGAGTTTATGATCTAAATCCACTTTCTGTTCATCGCAACATTAACAGTTTTTGTTCAGTGATCAGAGTCACTGTCAAATGAAATGATTTAGTCTGTATGAAGCACATATGTTTCTCTGTAATTCTGTTGTTCTCATGTCTGATCCTGAACATGTTTTTAAAGTCTTCAAATATTTGCTGAGTAAATACAGTATATTGAGCACATGATCATATTTCAGCCTGTCCCGTAATCCTCATGTTTGCCACTGCGGATAAAGTGTTTGCTAAATGAAAAAATGCACAACTCTTTTATTAATGATTAATCTTTAATGCAGAAATCTATAGAAAAACAGTTGCAATTAGCTTTTTCATTTTTTATTCTGTGGCAGAAAAAAACAACAAAATTGATGTAAACTGCGAATTCAGAGAAAAAAGTCGCAATGACCTTTTTTTCCTCTTTTTTTATTCTGTGGCGTAAACAAGCTTCCAATGAAATCATATGTTGTGTGTTTGTGAGGTGTATCGATCATGTTTTATCAGAGCTGCTACAAAAAGGTTGCAAAAACCCTCTCAAGCCGCTCAAGTGTCTGCTTAGTTTTTGCTAGTCTTCTGATGTTCCCAGCATGCATCACTTGAGTTTGTCGTCTGGTGTCTCGTCAGATGATGTCATGATCAGAGTCAGGCAGCGACGGGACGCTCTTCTGTCTTAAAATATTTACATTAGATGGGAGCCAGAGAGCGCTTTACTCGTGATGTTGGGATGATTTATGTGCTGCAGGAGAAGATAAACACAGACAGAGTCTGATAGAGCAGGAATTACAGTTAATGACAGCATGAGGAGCGGCTGTAATATCAGTGTGTGTCTGCTTTCTGCTGCATCTCCATCTTCTGCTGTAATCAGTGATGATGTTTGACTCCAGCATTATAGTGCAGGACACACACACACACGCGCTCTCACACACACACACACTCACTCTCTCTCTCTCATGTTTACTTTGGCTTAAAATTGATGATAAGGCTTCTGTGTGTCTATAGCTGAGCGGATGTTGGCGAGACGTGGAGCCCCGCTGTGACCTAAGCCGCATGAGAGAGATTCCAGGTGGTCGCAATGTTTTGCATGTTTATTTTAGAGATATACCAGTTCCCAATATGGAGAAAATTGGAAATGAGGTGACAAATATTAAGGTACGTCTGGGGTTGTCTGAATATATAGATCTCATGACCTGCGATGCCACATACATATAAAAAATAATTGAAAAACTATATCAGGCACCGGTGGATCACACACACACAGGCACACACACACACACACGCACTCTCTCACACACGCTCTCTCTCTCTCTCACACACACACACACACACACACACAGCTGTTGTCTAGAGGTCAGTGGTGTCATGTTGTATCTTACTAAGTGACACAATTCACACAGGCTGAAAGCGCCGTTGTGTGTGTGAGTGTGTGTGAGAGAGAGAGTGTGTGTGAGTGTGTGTTTGAGTGGCTCTTGCTGAAAGCTCGTTTCTGTCAGTGTTTTGTCTTGTACAAAGGTAAGTCCTGTACTCGTGTGAGTCTCTGTGTGTCTGAATGAGTTGTGTGCTGCTGTTTGTTTCCACACACACACACACACACATCTGACTAGTTTATCATCCTGAAACTGAAATGACTTTGACATGCCACATCAAAATCAAAAGAGAAAATAAGAAAAGATATATTCCATAAATAGAATGAAGGCTGTATTCAGAAGTAGTAACATACTTTGCATTTTCACAATATTTTCTTGATCGTTAAACACATCTCAGGACTGTAATGTTTCTGTACGTTTTACTTTAGACTTCTTGTAATTCTCATTATTCTTAATGGGCTAATGCACCCAAAAATAATCATTTTGTCTTGTTTTGTGGAACATGAAGAAAAATATTTTTGAAGAATGTTTGGAATCAAACAGTTCCCATTAAATTCATTACATGGACAAAAAATACAATGGAAGTCAATGGGAACCAAAACGGTTTGGATTCTCGTCACTAGAAAAGAAAGTATTTTTATTTACTGCATTACAGAACAAATGCAACTGGACAATTTTTTCCACCTGAATGACTTTTTTTTGTTTTTTTTGATAAGGAAAAGAATTGGGGAGAAAATTATACCCCCCCCTCATTTTGTTTTATGCTATTACTAAATATAATATATTTTTCTCTTTTAATTTTAAAGTGACCTGTGAGCTGGACGTGTTCATGGTTTGATCCGATTGGACACAAATATTAGTGTAATTGTGTTGATTCTAGAACCGTCAGCTGAAGCATCAGAGGAAGTTCAGTGATTGTAAACTGGATTGTATGTAAATCTCTTTTTGTTCCCCTCTAATCCAGCTAGTTTGACGTTTGTCTCGTGCAGACTGTAGTTTGACATGAAAACAGATGCTGATCGGCCAGAGATGATGATTAGGCCATCATGATGATGATGATGATGATGATGATCTAATGAGGGTTCATGATTCTAGAGCAAATTATAATCTGGAACATGAAGTCGACTTCATGACATGCTAGTAATAGTACATGAATAACTTGTATATTATGAACATTGTTGGCTCTCTGACTAATTGTTTTTGTTCCTCTTTTGTAAGTCGCTTTGATTAAATGTAAATTGCCATAAATGTAAACGAGTAATTTTAGTTAATGCACTTATTGTAAAGTGTTATCTGTAAAAAAAATTTTTTTAAGCCAGATAATCGTTTAGTTTTCAGATTTTGGAAAAAGTAAAAAAAAGAAGAGAAAAAGAAAGCGACATTCTGAGATAAAACTATTGATGAATCTCTCAGGTTGTGCCATATTTCTATGTTCCTCGAGCAGCAAATCAGCATATTAGCATGATTTCTGAAGATCATGTGACACTGAAGACTGGAGTAATGATGCTGAAAATACAGCTTTGATCACAGAAATAAATTACATTTTAACAGATATTCACATAGAAAACAGCTGTTTTAAATTACAATAATATTTCACATTTTTACTGTATTTTTAAAATAAATAAATGCAGCCTTGCTGAGCAGAAGAGACTCTTTCAGAAAAATCTTACCGGCCCATATTCTTTGTTAGATTAATAAATACTGTAACAAATGTAATGCACATTGTTAGTTCATCTTAATTAATGCACTAACTAATGGGACCTTAATGTAAAGTTTTACCTGTAAATGAATATGAAAATCTAGAATTTTTTTTATTCAAATACAGATAATCGTAAAGTTTTCAGATTTCAAAAAAAGTAAAAAAAAACAACAACGTTCTGACATAAAACTATTCTTTCTCCATGTGACTAATCAGGGAAGTAAATAAACGAGTGTCACTGATCATGTGACTCGCTCTTCCGTTGAAGATCAAGATAGTCTTTGGAATGTCTCAGGTATTCCAGATATATTCTGTGGAATCTCTGAACTGGTTCATTCAGACGAACGCATGAACTCTACACTGATTCTGTGGAGTTGAGAGGCTGAGGCTGATCTGAGATCAGAAGGAGCGAGTGACATCAATGCTGCCGGACCACATTCCTCCTGACGGGAACAACAGCACAATTCCTGCCAGAAACGCTTCATTCGCGTCCGGAGGGCCGTGAGAGCACACACGCCATCATGCACAGGTAATCAGAGCAGCTTTACTACGGTAAACCAGCCGTTAGTGCTGTAAATGATGCTGTTTGTGGGTCGGAGGAGGAAGAGGGAGTCGGTAAACACGAGGTTAATGAGGGTTCGAGTGATAAGCGACTGCAGATAAGAGCATGCTTTCCTGCCAGACCGTCATCATCATAAAGTTGGTTTGTTTTTGAAGAAAAGATGGTTAATAATTCCACTCAAAGCTCAGATCAAACTCTGTTCTTAACATTTACATTTATTACTTTATCCAAAACACAGGCTCGTGTTCAGATATCAGGAACAATATTGCAAGTGCGAATTTAAGACTAAAACCTGAGAAATTAGGAAGTTTTCTCCGAGCTAAACGCCTCTGGTTTCTCATAATCAGATTAATTACACATCAAAAAATGAACAGTACACTGATTCAACTTTAAAAAACTTACTCCACTGCCTTAAAATTTCATGTTTAATTGACGACAAATTTCTTGTGGAATTGAAGGTGTTTTCATAATTTCCATATTTGCTATTTTTTATGTTTTTTAATTCTTTGGCATTATGATAAGGTTTATTATAGTTTCTTAGTTTGGTTGAACTAAAAAATAAGCCAAATTAAGTTAAATGAACATGAACTTAATATATATATATATATATATAAACATATTACAACTAAACATTCAAAAAACTTGAAATGTCAAGTTAAAAATACTTAATATTCCAAGTAAATACATCTTAACTAATAGATAACTTAAAGTAGTTGAAGAAAACACATTTTTACAGCGAACTTTGGTATTAAAAACTTAGTTCACCTTACTTTCATAAAGTTATTCCAACTAAACTTTGTAAGTTCAAATAACTTTACATTTGTCAAAATTTCAAAGTTAAAGCAACTTAAAGTTAAATTGAGTGAAAACATTTTATTTTACAGTGTAGTGTAGGGGAAGTTATATTGCATTATTTGTTATGCACCATATATACAGTAACTTCATGATTTGTTTGGACATGTACCACAGTAGTACCATAGTATTCTTTAAAGTACCTTGTAAAATCATGTAAACCTCAAATACTGCATCAGAGTCGGTGATATTTGAGTCAAGACGGATCAAAACAATGAACAAACCAGTTTTGGCGGATCAGAGGAAGTGTTTTTGTGTAAATGAATTATTGAAATGCTGCTCTGTGTGTGTGAGTCAGTGAGTGTGTGTGTGTGAGTGAGTGAGTGAGTGAGTGTCTGTGTGTGTGTGTGTGTGTGTGTGTGTGTGAGTGAGTGTGTGTGTGTGTGAGTGAGTGTGTGTGTGTGTGTGTGTGTGAGTGAGTGAGTGAGTGTGTGTGAGTGTGTGAGTGAGTGAGTGTGTGTGTGTGTGTGTGTGTGAGTGAGTGAGTGAGTGTGTGTGAGTGTGTGAGTGAGTGAGTGTGTGTGTGTGTGTGTGTGTGAGTGAGTGAGTGAGTGTGTGTGAGTGTGTGAGTGAGTGAGTGTGTGTGTGTGTGTGTGTGTGAGTGAGTGAGTGAGTGTGTGTGAGTGTGTGAGTGAGTGAGTGTGTGTGTGTGTGTGTGTGTGAGTGAGTGAGTGAGTGTGTGTGAGTGTGTGAGTGAGTGAGTGTGTGTGTGTGTGTGTGTGTGAGTGAGTGAGTGAGTGTGTGTGAGTGTGTGAGTGAGTGAGTGTGTGTGTGTGTGTGTGTGTGAGTGAGTGAGTGAGTGAGTGTCTGTGTGTGTGTGTGTGTGTGTGTGTGTTAGTTACCCACACACGCATGATGTTTGTGTGACTTTACCACAGTCACACGCTGCTTTGCATGAACGTGAGGAGCCACATTTGACTGGTAAATCATACCGTTGGCATCCGCGTGAGAAAACCAGACTCGAGGTGTTTGGTTGGGAGTTTTTGTTTCAGGACTGAATCTAAATGATGTGTTGTGTGTCTGAATGAGTGTTTGAGCTCCATTAGATGCGTGACTGAGTCCTATAGAAACATTCTCAAGAACAGCATGTATTTGCGCTCATGTAATCTGATCCTCCTGCTCTGTGTGACGCATTATTACTGTAGTTTCTCTTTGAATGTAAGCGCTGTGTGACCTTGATTAATGACAGCAGATGCTGGTTTCTCCGGATCGTGTGTGTTTGGTTCAGTGTTTGACGGCTCATCATGTGCTCTCTGTTCTTCTGTTCTGTCTGAGAGCGTCGTCACTGAGGCTAATAGGAAGTTAATGTTGTGTTATTGATTTCTGTGGGTGTGTTCAGGGTAATATAGAGCATTATATAGCACATGTTGGACATTCAACAGGCTTTCCAATCGCTTGAGCCAAACAGGAAGTTTCAGTGGCAGTGGACTTCCTCTCTGTAAAAGCACACTCAGTCTGTGGTGAACACACACTCACACACACACTCTCACACACTGCCAATCAAAAGTTTGGGGGCATTTTTTTTTTTGAGAGAGAGAGAAATACTTGTATTCATCACGGATGCATTAAATTGATCAAAAGCGACAGACTTTTATAATGTTACACAAGATTTTGTTTCAAATAAATGCTGTTCTTTTGAACTTTCTGTTCATCTGTGAATCCTGAAAAATAAAATGCATCACAGTTTCCACAAAAATATTGTGCAGCACAACTGTTTTCAACATTGATAATAATAGAAATGTTTCTTGAGCAGCAAATCAGCATATTAGAATGATTTCTGAAAATCATGTGACACTGAAGACTGGAGTAATGATGCTGAAAATACAGCTGCGCATCACAGAAATAAATTACAGTTTAACAGAGATTCACAGAGAAAACAGCTGTTTTAAATAGTAATAATATTTCACTATTTTACTGTACTTTTGATCAAATAAATGCAGCCTTGCTGAGCAGAAGAGACCTTCTTAATATAATACAGTAATTAATTTTCTTGGACTAGTATCATGGTATTATTTAGTTCGAGATTCACCCACGTATCAAAGTACCACCTGATACCATCAGTGTACCGCGGTAAAAGCACTAATAATAGTTGCATCCAGCTGATTTTGATTGAATCATTATGATTTAATCTCGTCATATTGATCTGAATGTGGCTGCTGCGTAAGGATTGGGTTCAAAGCATCTTCTGTGAGTCAAGTTCTTGAAAATGTCACGCTGCACAATGAAGGAGTGTTTGTGGTTTGTGCTGGTTTAGTGTGCGAGTCGAGCATGCCGTTAGTCACCGCTGGACACTCTTCATCATTACTGCTCCATTAGCTCCTCAATCCGGCCGCTGCGAGCGCTGATGTGAATCTTTAAAGTCTAGAGCCGCTCTATTGATCTGTTGTCTGCAGCTAATGCTCCGGCTTTTACCCGCTGGAGTGCTGCGATCTGCTGACGGCGCTGAAGTGCTCAGGGTAAACCGGGCCGAGCTGATTAAATACAGTGTGTGTGGGGTGTTTAGGGCGGCTTTGGGGTCAGCTGTGTGATGCATTGGTTCCCTTTCTAGTCGGCACCGAAACACTCGTGCGTGTGAGTTTGAGTGTGCAAACTGATTGCTAAGTCAAGCGTCACTTATATTTAGTAAGGAAGCAGTCTCAGTTTGAGTTCTTCCTCGTGAGGTTTGCTTTAGGGCTTTCTGATTGTAACGGTAATGGTTTGCCACAACTGTAATTGTTTTAAATTGAGGAATCAAGGTTTTGAAGAAACATATTCGACACATTCACACAGAATGCACTTGTGCATTAAAAACACGAGACACACGAGGCAATGCAATGGAAAAGCGCAAGGTTTGAACTTCTTTTGAGAGCCGTGTTTCGCCTTTTCAAGAGCGAGATGCTGTATAAGACACCAGACGCAGCGGTCAAACACATCCGTCAAGCAATGGAAAAGCAGAAAGCTGTGCAGAACTACTACTGTACGTCTGATATTTGATGTGTGCATGATGCTGACAGACTGTTATTAATCATCTACTGCTGCTGTTATAATTAGTCATTCTGAGTTTGAATGGGCTTGACTTTTTGAGTTGGCCGTCTAAAACTGAATGTTTTGGCTAAGAAATATTTAGCATTTTTCTCATTTTATATTATTTCTGAACATGTGTGACCCTGGAGCACAAAACCAGTCTTAAGTGTCAATTTTTAGAAAATAAGTACTTCATATATGTGACCGTGGAGCACAAAACCAGTCATAAGGGTCAATTTTTTGAAATTGAGATTTATACATCATCTGAAAGCTGAATAAGTAATCTTTCCATTGATGTATGGAAAGATTGAAAGATTGAGATGAAAATCTGGAATCTGAGGGTGCAAAAAAAATCTAAATATTGAGAAAATCATCTTTAAAGTTGTCCAAATGAAGTTTTTAGCAATGCATATTACTAATCAAACATTAAGTTTTGATATATTTACGGTAGGACATTTACAAAATATCTTCATGGAACATGATCTTTACTTAATATCCTAATGATTTTTGGCATCAAAGAAAAATGTATAATTCTGACCCATACAATGTATTGTTGGCTATTGCTACAAATATACCCCAGCGACTTAACACTGCTTTTGTGCTGCAGGGACACATATAGGATATGATTTTGCCTTCATATTCATGCATCTTTTCTGCAAAGTTTACACCATGTTGAGCACTTCATGTGTGCTGCACTTGGAATCAAACCGTCTTTAACCAGCTGGTTACTAAAGAGAATGTTACTTGAATCGTGTTGCAGTTATGTTTTTAAGTCAACTAGTTAAATGTTGAAAATTCTATTAGGTTTTATTTCCTGCCATATCTGTCAGTGGAGTCCGTCTCTGAAATGCTCGAAAGGTATTTTTAGACTCCAGATGTTTCTCTTTAAGACTTTGGGAGGAAAGCCGCTTGCGTTCCTGATGGATTCATGCTCGTTTATGTCGCCCGGAGACTGAAAACAAACCTGTGAGCCAATATTTCACCAGGAGACGCTTGGCACAGTCCTTCTGATGAAATGGACGCCTGTTTTCATCAACATCAGAGAGGCAGACGGTTTGATTTGATTAAATGCACGCCCTCCACAGCACCTTCAAGAGTCAGGAAAGTCGTATTTCATGCAAGTTCTGCAAAATGGATCGTTCTGGAATACAAACCAAATCTAAATGTCTTTAGAGTCTTTGGTCCAGCTGTTCACGTTCCTGGAGGAATGAGCTCATGATTTCTGCGTCTCCAGCGGCCGCACAGAAACCGTGACCAGCAGCACATGTTTCGAGTTTAGTTTCCCTCAACGCTGACCTACATTCATCACGGGGGGCCTTTACAGAGCTTATGAGAGTTTACCTGATCAGATGCTCATGAATGAGTTCATGATCTTATGTAGGACATAGACTTATAATATATTGTTCTTCAACAGTGCCTTTTTTTTAGTCTGAACATGATTATTTTTACTTGACTAAAGAAATATATATTTTTTAAAAATGACAAAACAAAATCATTAAAAATTCACCTAAAATTTACATGAAAACATAAAAAAAGATTCTTTTTTTTTTTTCTGTTTTATAAAGTTTCAAAAGTCTTTGTGCTGTAAACAAATATTGAAATAGAATTTGTACTTGATTTAACGATGAAACAAGCATTTCCTTTCTGTAGATTTTATTTTTCATGCACATGATATTGTTTCTTGTCTTGTGATTGTTTTTAAATTCTATTTCTAATGGCAGAACTTTATAAAATAGAAAAAAAAAATTAATTCTTTTTTTTGTTTTCATTTAAATTTTAGGTAATTTTTAATGATTTTGTTGTTTTTGTCATTTCTTTTTTTAAATATGTCTTTAGTTTTTATAAATTTTTTGTTTATTTTAGTACATCAAAATGAGTATTTTTTTTTTTACATTGTATTTTATTTCAGTTAAATTTCATACGATGAAAATGTTATTTTAAGGTTTTAGTTTTAAAACCCTAACCCAATAATAACCCTGAATATAACTAGTCTGTCGACTTTAAAACGAGTGAAAAACCTGCAACAAAGTAACGTTTTAACAGATGATTTTGTGCCTGAAACACTTGTTTGTGAGGTGATTAAAGCGACAGTACAGCCAGATGTTTGCGCTGTGTCTCGGGGCATTTGTTGCGTGCTGGATTGAGGGAAATGTTTGTTTAAACTAAAGCAGCGGTGTTGGGAATGCTGTTGTGGTCATTAGCCACATCTGGAAGCGCTTTTCCTGAATTAAACGCGTTTCTGTGTGTCTCAAAGTCTGAATGGGCAGAGACGAGCTTTAGGAAGAGCTGTAAACTGAGAAGACAATGGACATTAATGACATGAGGAGGAGAGAGAGAGAGAGGTCAGGAAGAGCGACCGGTGGGCGGAGACACACACACACACACTCTCTCTCTCCGTCAGTGAGGGTCGTCTCGTCTGGTTCTCGTCCTGATGTCTTTCTACAGAAAGCGCTGAGAGGTACGTGTGCTGTATCCAGTCCCAACAGGACCTGATGGAGAACACCCACGCGCTCCTCAAGCTCTCTGGAGATCCTCTGTGTTTTTGTGTGGATTTATGGAGTTTGTACAGGACCTGATTGACGCCGTCAGCTGGTTTAGTTCTGCTTTCATTCGGACGTCTCGTGTCTTTTGGAGGTTGATAGTTTGTGTTTCCAAATCCTGATTGGTGTCCAGTGTTCCTCTGAACACACACCGTGAGTCTGAAGATGCTTCTGTTCTGCTTCAGTGTCTCATTTGTAATTGTATGATCAGAATCGCTGATATTTATAATAATTTGTATTGTTTTCTCATGTGCATGAATGGGTAAATATGGCGATGTTTCAGAACAGCTTTGTGTGTTTTGCGTGTCCTCCAGATATTGTCGTCATGATTCGTTCATGTGTTTGTTCTGGTTCAGAACGAGCAGGTTACCCATCAGGCCGTGCGGTTAACCGCTCTTTGTTTTGAAGGAATATCCCGGGTTAAACTCGGGTTAAGTTCTGTCTAACTCTACAGTGATTGACTGCTGTTGTATGTGGATCTAACATGATGTTTTCTCAGCGTTTACACCTGAGAGTTGCTTATTTTCTGTGCTAATCAAAGAGCATCAAGTCAACTTCAGTCGTATTTCATCTTTTCTAACACACAAAAGCAAAAGGAGCAATTCTGAGTCATGTTTGAAATGTTTTAAGGTCTTTATGGTTGAATTTCGTGTTCACTGACTCTTTTAAGTGTATAAAAAAATTGCTGAAGAGTGAAAGATATTTGAAAAGTAAAAAAGCGTGGTCTTAATGTTTAATATATTTATATTATTTTACATAATGTAAATATAATATATAAAAATAATATATTGTCAAGCTATTATCTTAATCTTATTTTTATATCTATCTATCTATCCATCTATATATATATATATATTCTTTTCTAACACACAAAAGCAAAAGGAGCAATTCTGAGTCATGTTTGAAATGTTTTAAGGTCTTTATGGTTGAATTTCGTGTTCACTGACTCTTTTAAGTGTATAAAAAAATTGCTGAAGAGTGAAAGATATTTGAAAAGTAAAAAAGCGTGGTCTTAATGTTTAATATATTTATATTATTTTACATAATGTAAATATAATATATAAAAATAATATATTGTCAAGCTATTATCTTAATCTTATTTTTATATCTATCTATCTATCCATCTATATATATATATATATAAATATAAATATAAATATATATGAAGAGTTCATTTGCAAAAACAAAACTCAGTTTTTAACAATTCTCAGAAATCATGTGATTTTATTGTGCATTCCAATTAATCTCAATCAAACTGCAGTTGGGTTATTTTGACTAGGTTAAAAAACAACAACAACAACAACAAAAACAGCTGACTAACACAATAAAACATGATAAAAAACATGATTTTTGAACATTTTAAAAAACGGAGTTATCTGTTTTTGCAAATAAACTCTTCACATATATATATATATATATATAGTATTATATTACTTGTTTGTAACGTGACCTTGGGTTTTGGAAAGGTGTTATAAAAATGACATATTTTATTATTATTAATATTACTATTAAGTAAATTGTTTGAGTTGTTTGTCAAGCATTTAATAAACAAAGAGTTGTGTTTTTACCTAGAATATTCCTTTAATGTCAGGAACAGTTTTATTAAAATCTGCAATAATCAGATCATTAATGTTTAGTTTTTTTTGCGTTGTCCTGAAGATCTGTGTTCATGTCGACTCAAATCAGACTCGGACTGTGAGCTGAAAGAGAAACTACAGCGAGACAGATTTGTGATCCTGCCGTTCCTCGCGCTGCTGGAATGCCTGAAGGAGGTTGTTTTGTGATGTTTTTCCAGCTGAAAATTGCGTTTCCATTGAAGGCTTGATGTGTGTAAACTGAGGCAGGGACGTTTGGAGGCAATTAAGCTCTTCATGTAACACAATTCAGACTCCATCATGTGCAGCGCTGATCGATAACTTCCTCTAAATGACGCAGGTCCACTTCCTGCCCATCATCTTCATCATCAGCTCCTGCAGCTTATCAATATTTAATAGAAACCCCGAGAGACGAAGCTCATACGAGCGTCCTGTCTGTTTCAGATCTCCCTCGGTTTAGAGCATCTCCACATGTTCTTCTCCTTCACTTGGACTGAATGGTTTCTTCATGGAAGAGATGAGCTGATGGCTGATGGTTCTCCCGTCGTTCAGCTCTGTTAGCGAGACTTGAACTTGTTCAGCTCTATTCTCCAGCAGCTGAACGAGAAGCTGTTTTTCTAAAACTGTAGTCTCTCACTGAACATGCCGCTGTGTTATGAATTATGTCTTTAATAGGGTTTAATATTTTGTGAGCAAATGCAGCACGACCCCGATCAAATCATATTTCCTCACATCAGATTCTGACTCGTATTAGATCTGGTTTATTCACACGAGGATGGCGTGTTGAGATCATGTGACCGGCTGAATAAAGCGTCCTGTTATCAGATGCTTTGAGGAATAAATTAGTCGTAGGTGACAACTCCACGTGAAACGGGATGTTTGTACAGTGAGCTTTTTATGAGACATCAGTATTGATATTTTCTCTTATATTTTGCATTATTATTTTTTGTAAAAGCTTTGCTAGTAATCTAGACAGCTTTTCTTCTTCTTTTGTCCTTTCTTCTTTTTTCCCCTTATTTTTCTTTTCCTTTTCTTCTTTATTTTTCCTTTTCATTTTTGTCCTTCTTTTCCGCTTTTATTTTCTCTTTTCTTCTTTCCTTATTTTTCTTTTCCATCACTTGCTTTTCTTTTTTTTTCTTCCATTTTTCCCATTCCTCTTTTTTCTTTTCCTGTTTTAACCTTTTTCTTTTCAATCTTTTGTCCATTTTCTGTCTTTTTCCTTCTCTTATTTCTTTTAATTTTTGTCCTCCTTTCCCCCTTTTATTTTCTCTTTTCTTCTTTCCTTATTTTTCTTTTCCATCACTTGCTTTTCTTCTTTTCCATTTTTCCTTCTTGTTTTTCCCTTTTCTTTTCCCATTCCTCTCTTTTCTTGTTTTGACCTTTTTTTGTTTTCAATCTTTTCCCTTCTTCTTCTTTTGTCCCTTTTCTCTTTTTCCTTCTTTTCATCCTTTCTTCTTTTTCCTCCTCTCTACCTCCTCCTTCTTTTAGTTTGGTTTTTCGCGAGGCTTCGCTGTAAATCAGGTTGAGTCTGCTCTCTCTGTTGATGACAGTATGTATGTTGTCCTCGTTCAGGTCCGTGTGTGTGTGTTGGGTTTGCGTGTCAGTACCGTGTGCAGATGTGCTCAGATGTGTGTTTCTCTGTGTTTCTGCAGGAAAGCGCAGTATCAGCGGATAGGCAGCATGAGTTTGGAGCGGGACTCCATGGAGGACTACTGGAGTGAGATGAAGAGCATCGATGAGGAGCGTCAGGGAGGACCGGAGGAGCTGATGGAGCGCGCCAGCGTGGACGGTGCGTACGGATCATCATTCAACTTTATAATTATCATTCTGTCTCTGGTGTGAAGGAGTCTAATAGAGTGTGCTTGATGTTTCAGAGGCGGAGCTTGAGGAGGCGTGGCTGCAGGAGGCGGGGCTCTCCACGCTGGTGACGGGAACACAGAGCGACGGCCCGGCGGAGGCTCTCCTCTCCACGCTCACGCGCTCACAGGCCGCCATGGTGAAGAAACGGCTGGATAACTACACGCAGACGCTGCGCAAGAGGAACAGACAGCCCATGAGACACGTGCGAGACGTCTTCTCCATGTCCGACGCGTCGGTGAGCGCAAAACGGTTTTCATTTCCGTTTCAAATCAGACGATCGTGCAGCAGATCTGCAGGTGTGGTCTTGTTTCTAGTGTTAATTTCGTTAACGAAATCTATGACGAAAAACGTTCGTCAACGAAGTTTTTTCCCCTGACGATAACTGAGACTAAATGAACATGCAAAAAGACGAGACTAAAACGTAGTTTTATTTAAACACATGACAAGACGAGGGGATGACGAGACACACCTGGGATCAATGGAAATAAACGGGGAACACCTGGAATTAAATCAACAATCAGGAACAGGAAACTAACCAAATATGGGCATAAACACTGGGACACAGGGAGCACATGGGGAACAAAACACAACACAAGCCTGACATACGCAACCTCTGTGCAGCGATAAGTCTTTTTTTTTTTGCTGTGGTTTTAAAAGAGAAACATTAATGCAATTTGGAATTATTGGAATTACTATTAGGAATTTCTCTGTTATAATATGTGACCCTGGAGCACAAAACCAGTCATAAGGGTCAATTTTTCAAAATTGAGATTTATGCATCATCTGAGAGCTGAATAAATGAGCTTTCCATTTTGGCTGAGATACAACTATTAGAAAATCTGGAATCTGAGGGTGCAAAAAAAATCTAAATATTGAGAAAATCATCTTTAAAGTTGTCCAAATGAAGTTCTTAGCAATGCATATTACTAATCAAAAATTAAGTTTTGATATATTTACAGTAGGACATTTACAAAATATCTTCATGGAACATGATCTTTACTTAATATCCTAATGATTTTTGGCATAAAAGAAAAATGTATAATTCTGACCCATACAATGTATTGTTGGCTATTGCTACAAATATACCCCAGCGACTTCAGACTCCAGGGTCACAAATGATAAAGACTAAAAGTTACATTTGACACAGGACTAAGACTAAATTAAAAATAGCTGACAAAATGAACACTACTTGTTTCACAGGCGTGTCGATTGGCTGTTATGCAGCTGCTGCGGCCGTTTGTTCGGCGTGTGAATGCCTCTCAAAATAACCGTCCCACTGACTGAGCCTGGAATGAGCAGCGACCCAGACGCGTTTAAAATTAGCCTCATGACAGCAGATGAGACCACAAAAACCTTAATTCATTCCTGCTGACACACATCTTGAGTTTGGATTCTTTTGGATGTATGTTTGAAAAATGAAGATGAGTTGCGATGAAATCTCAGATCCTTTAGTCTGTTTCTGACGTACATCCAAATGTAATGGATTATTAAAAAAAAAGCACCAGTTGTTGATTGGATGTTGAGATGTGGGCGTGGCTCCCAAAAGTCTATGCAAATGAACGTGAGCCGCAGGGGTGGAGTTTAAGAGCACTAAATGATTGGCACACCACAAACTATTTGAACATCAGTTTTAATGTTGGCATGAAATGAAAATTCACTCTATTTTCTAAATGCATGCAATTAAAATTTTGAGCTTGTAATGTTTAATCAAAATGCCAAAAGATCCAGTTATGATATTTTGGATTAAACATTACAAGCTTAAAACATAAAAAAAATAAACATGCGTGAATAAATTGCAAGCGTTTAGAAAATAAAAGTGAATTTTAATTTCATGCCGACTTTAAAGCTGATGTTCAAATAGTGTGTCATTTGTAGCTCAGATAGTAAATCGTGCTAGCTTGCAACAAGGTTGCGAGTTCGATTCCCAGATAACATGTTTATCTTGAATGCAATGTAAATCACATGCATGAGTGCAACTAATGACTATCTGTTTGACTGAGCAATGACAGCCGGTTCGACTGAACAGAGAGTGTATGGAGCTGTTTTAAATGCTGTGGAGTCTGTTCGGTTTAGAGGACGTGTGGTCAGTAAGCGGTCAGACAGACAGCAGCACACAGGCGTTTGTTTGGAGGCTGAATCAGTCATGAGTCACGCTCAGCTGCTCCGACAGCTGAAATATCTGATTCTCTGATTGGATATGAAGGACAGACTCACTGGACCGAAATAGTCCAACAAATGTCCAGTGTTCAGCAGGACATCGTCTATATAGACATTAATACACATGTATTAACACATGCTGAGATGATTTATATCTGACATGTGATGACCTTGATTTGTACATTTGAGTGATTCTAAACTGATTACTGATTAATTGTCTGATCGTGGTTATTGATCCAACCACAATTATTTGAGATCAATTTGAGTTTAAATTTCAATCACGTTTTGCATTCCTACAAAGGAAACGTAAGCGTTTAAAGAAATGCCATCAAAGAATAAAAAACCGAATAAACACTTAAACACTGGCTTCCTTCATACGAAATGAAAAGACTGCATTATATTAGATTATTTGACATTTTATATAATTTATATAAGCAATTTTCACAGCATTTATGTAAATATTGATATTAATATTTTTTATTATATGTGACCCTGGAGCACAAAACCAGTCATAAGGGTAAATTTTTTGAAATTGAGATTTATGCATCATCTGAAAGATGAATAAATATACTTTCTGGAAAATCTGGAATCTGAGGGTGCAAAAAAATCTAAATATTGAGAAATCATCTTTAAAGTTGTCCAAATGAAGTTCTTAGCAATGCATATTACTAATCAAAAATTAAGTTTTGATATATTTACGGTAGGAAATTTACTAAATATCTTCATGGAACATGATCTTTACTTAATATCCTAATGATTTTTGGCATAAAAGAGAAATGTATAATTTTGACCCATACAATGTATTGTTGGCTATTGCTACAAATATACCCCAGCGACTTAACACTGCTTTTGTGCTGCAGGGTCACAAATATGATTTCAATAAAAAAAAAAAAAAACGTATTAGGCTTGCATTGTAAGTGCCGAACAAAACAGAATTAAATAGTTAATAGCAGTTATTTGTAATGCAATTAATTGCACTGCCATTTGCAGTGGTGCATGTTGATTTCAGTGTCGAATTCCTCAGAAATGTTGTGTTTGTGGTCTATAAACTCACACAGATGGAGCAGGAACGTGTTTACCTCATGAATCCGTCAGTGATGATGTGATTTTGTTCTCTTACAGTCTGAACTGACGCCTCCGGTTTCTCCAAACGGACAGATCGCTCCTAAACTCCCGCAGTGGAATCCACCTAAAGGTTGGACAACGTTTTTAGATTATACATTTACTTTAACATGCATTAATTTAGCCGACGCACAAAAGAGGAACATCATAATAGACACAATGTTTACTGTACATGAGTCAAATATAAGATAGATTAGTACACAAAAAGAAGAAACGCAGAAAAGAGAAGAACAGGATTATTGTTTATTGTTTAAATAGGAGTTGTTATGGTTTTGGTTTCGATCAGAGCTCATATATCATGGGTGATTAAGGTCTTAGTCCTTGGCTTAGTTATTGTTTGGTTTGGTTTATATGTGTGTTCAGTTCCTCCGTCGTGTGCAGCGGACACTAACGGCTCCAGCAGCGCTTCAGAGACCATCCTTCTGTCGTTTGACGTGCCGTATTCAGAAGCGGCTCGAGCTCATCGGAAAGGCCGGGAATGCCAAGACTGCAGGAGGATCCGTAAAGACGACAGGGATTTACCGGTGCGTTTGATGATCTGTCATAATGTCTTAAATGTGTGTTTTTCAAACTGATTCTACAAGTTACTTCCCATCAAATTTAGAGTTTTATATGTTTAGTTCATGTTTGTAGCTTTGGTTGGTAACATTTTTTGATATTTTCTGGAAAGAATGCTCAGCAAGTCTGGATTTATTTGATCAAAAATACAGTAAAATTGCGAAAAAAATATTAAAATTTAAAATAGCTGTTCTCTCTGTTAAACTGTAATTTATTTCTGTGATCAAAGCTGAATTTTCAGCATCATAACTCCAGTCTTCAGTGTCACATGATCTTCAGAAATCATTGTGCTGTTTTCCTGCATTATAAATGCCTTAACTGTCACTTTTGATCAATTTTACTTATTCTTGCTGAATAGAAGTATTAATTTATGTCAAAAGAAAAAAAATCTTGTGAACACAGGAAAGAAAATTGTCCAGCTATCTCATGGGGTCTACATAATGCACCTTTTACTGGCAGTGTTTGTTGTTCTGTTGCTTGAAACAAAAAAAGCAGCATTTACTGAAAGCATCTTCCCTGGATAGCGAGCTCAGATCAGATGCTGCCATCTAATGCGGTTTGTGGTCTGTTCTTCAGAGTTATCAGATAGTGAGGCCCAGACAGGGCGTGACGCGAGTGAGCGATCTATCATCTGAGGACATCAAGAAGATCGGCTACATCTCCCTGATCGAGCTGACCACATTCTACGACTTCATGGGCATCGAGATGAAGAGGAACCGCGTGGTGCGCAGTAAAGCACGGGGTGCGTGTCGCTCACATCCAGACTCTGCGGAAAACTGGCTTTAAACAATGTTGTTTTGTTCCCACAGACAGCAGGATACTATTACTACTGTAAATATCCAAAACATGGTGTCACCGCAGTAAATGTCCACAACAACCATAGTATAGTTCTTTTGCACTTTAATCTGTGTAAAACTTTTAACTTTATACATTTTTCTGTATTGCTTTATTGCATTTAAATGTTCAGTTATTTTTGTTATAAGAAAAAAGCTATTAAACCTGTTATACTGTATTATGACAGCACTTTTTTAAAACTAAATTGCAATACCGTGATAATACCGCATACCGTGATAAAAGCATTAGCAATTAATCGCAACATGAAAATTTGATACCGGCATATCCCTATTCCATAGTAAATGTTTATAAACATGGTATTACCATAGTAAATGTCCAAAAATTATTGTGTTTCCATAGTAAATGTTTATAAACATGGTGTTACCATAGTAAATGTCAGTCATATTAACACTCAGAAACCATGTAAAACTGGCTGTAAATGTTGTCGTTTTGTTCCCTCAGACAGCAGGATACTATTACGACTGTAAATATCCAAAACATGGTGTCACCACAGTAAATGTCCACAACAACCATAGTATCACCATAGTAAATATCCAAAAAAATGGTGTCACCGCAGTAAATGTCCACAACAACCATAGTATCACCATAGTAAATATCCAAAAACATGGTGTCACCACAGTAAATGTCCACAACCATAGTAAAAATCCAAAAACATGATTTTACCATTGTAATGTCCATAAAACATGATGTCACCATAGTAAATTTGTACAAAACATGGTGTTGCCATTGTGAATATCCAGAAAACATGGTATTACCATAGTAAATGTCCAAAAATTATTGTGTTTCCATAGTAAATGTTTATAAACATGGTATTACCATAGTAAATGTCCAAAAATTATTGTGTTTCCATAGTAAATGTTTATAAACATGGTATTACCATAGTAAATGTCCAAAAATTATTGTGTTTCCATAGTAAATGTTTATAAACATGGTGTTACCATAGTAAATGTCAGTCATATTAACACTCAGAAACCATGTAAAACTGGCTGTAAATGTTGTCGTTCTGTTCCCTCAGACAGCGGCATATTCGGCGTTCCTCTCACTACGTTGCTGGAAAACGACCAGAAAAAATACCCTGGTTCCAGAGTTCCTCTGGTTTTCAAGAAGGTACGTTCATCTTTCCTTCTTTGGTTGTTAGAAACGAGGCTGGAATGTTGTGATCGAGATTGCGAGCGCTGGCTTTTCTGGAAAGTTCCCAGTCAGCACTTCTCAGGGCTCAGATACTCGTCCCTCCCGCATCCTTGGACGGAGCCGCGGCGCACTATCTCACATTATCCTGACCCGACGGCCCACGCTCATCTCCGTTACAGAGGATTTCCAAAAAAACAAAGGCGGTGGCCAGAAGTGCTCTGGTTTGTTTTACGTGCCTGCGTTGACCTCGATGCCTCTGTTTTTAAGTGGAATGATGGAGGCCGTTTATTGTTTCACTGGAGAGAGACTTACTGAGGAAACACTTAGAAACCGAGACGGAGGATTAGTATAGATGCTCTAATAAACCTTCAGCAGTGAATCCGCTCACCCTCAGATTCTTCCAGCATTGCAACACCGTCAGTATTTGTGTTGGGTAACTCGAGAGCTGACGGGAAGATACGGAGACCCCCAGCTGGTAGAAACCCCCCACACACAGCTGCGTTCTGAACTGAGTCTGACGCTCTTATCAATGACTGATAAAGACTCTGTGTGTCTGAATGAGCTGGAATCTCAATCATCTCTGTCAGAAAACAACAGCACACAGACAGACCATTGTAAATGTCCAGAAAACATGGTGTTACCTTAGTAAATATCCAAAAAACAAGGTGTTACCATTGTAAATGTCCGGAAAACATGGTGTTACTGTAGTAAATGTCCAGAAGACATGGTGTTACTGTAGTAAATGTCCGGAAAACATGGTGTTACCGCAGTAAATTTCCAGACAACATAATCTTGCCATTGTGAATATCCAGAAAACATGTTGTTACCATTGTAAATGTCCAAAAAACATGGTGTTACCATTGTAAATGTCCACAAAACATGGTGTTACTTTAGTAAATATCCAAAAAACATGGTGATACCATAGTAAATGTCCAGAAAACATGGTGTTACCTTAGTCAATATCCAAAAAACATGGTGATACCATAGTAAATGTCCAGAAAACATGGTGTTACCTTAGTCAATATCCAAAAAACATGGTGATACCATAGTAAATGTCCAGAAAACATGGTGTTACCTTAGTCAATATCCAAAAAACATGGTGATACCATAGTAAATGTCCAGAAAACATGGTGTTACCTTAGTCAATATCCAAAAAACATGGTGATACCATAGTAAATGTCCAGAAAACATGGTGTTACCTTAGTCAATATCCAAAAAACATGGTGATACCATAGTAAATGTCCAGAAAACATGGTGTTACCTTAGTCAATATCCAAAAAACATGGTGATACCATAGTAAATGTCCAGAAAACATGGTGTTACCTTAGTCAATATCCAAAAAACATGGTGATACCATAGTAAATGTCCAGAAAACATGGTGTTACCTTAGTCAATATCCAAAAAACATGGTGATACCATAGTAAATGTCCAGAAAACATGGTGTTACCTTAGTCAATATCCAAAAAACATGGTGATACCATAGTAAATGTCCAGAAAACATGGTGTTACCTTAGTCAATATCCAAAAAACATGGTGATACCATAGTAAATGTCCAGAAAACATGGTGTTACCTTAGTCAATATCCAAAAAACATGGTGATACCATAGTAAATGTCCAGAAAACATGGTGTTACCTTAGTCAATATCCAAAAAACATGGTGATACCATAGTAAATGTCCAGAAAACATGGTGTTACCTTAGTCAATATCCAAAAAACATGGTGATACCATAGTAAATGTCCAGAAAACATGGTGTTACCTTAGTCAATATCCAAAAAACATGGTGATACCATAGTAAATGTCCAGAAAACATGGTGTTACCTTAGTCAATATCCAAAAAACATGGTGATACCATAGTAAATGTCCAGAAAACATGGTGTTACCTTAGTCAATATCCAAAAAACATGGTGATACCATAGTAAATGTCCAGAAAACATGGTGTTACCTTAGTCAATATCCAAAAAACATGGTGATACCATAGTAAATGTCCAGAAAACATGGTGTTACCTTAGTCAATATCCAAAAAACATGGTGATACCATAGTAAATGTCCAGAAAACATGGTGTTACCTTAGTCAATATCCAAAAAACATGGTGATACCATAGTAAATGTCCAGAAAACATGGTGTTACCTTAGTCAATATCCAAAAAACATGGTGATACCATAGTAAATGTCCAGAAAACATGGTGTTACCTTAGTCAATATCCAAAAAACATGGTGATACCATAGTAAATGTCCAGAAAACATGGTGTTACCTTAGTCAATATCCAAAAAACATGGTGATACCATAGTAAATGTCCAGAAAACATGGTGTTACCTTAGTCAATATCCAAAAAACATGGTGATACCATAGTAAATGTCCAGAAAACATGGTGTTACCTTAGTCAATATCCAAAAAACATGGTGATACCATAGTAAATGTCCAGAAAACATGGTGTTACCTTAGTCAATATCCAAAAAACATGGTGATACCATAGTAAATGTCCAGAAAACATGGTGTTACCTTAGTCAATATCCAAAAAACATGGTGATACCATAGTAAATGTCCAGAAAACATGGTGTTACCTTAGTCAATATCCAAAAAACATGGTGATACCATAGTAAATGTCCAGAAAACATGGTGTTACCTTAGTCAATATCCAAAAAACATGGTGATACCATAGTAAATGTCCAGAAAACATGGTGTTACCTTAGTCAATATCCAAAAAACATGGTGATACCATAGTAAATGTCCAGAAAACATGGTGTTACCTTAGTCAATATCCAAAAAACATGGTGATACCATAGTAAATGTCCAGAAAACATGGTGTTACCTTAGTCAATATCCAAAAAACATGGTGATACCATAGTAAATGTCCAGAAAACATGGTGTTACCTTAGTCAATATCCAAAAAACATGGTGATACCATAGTAAATGTCCAGAAAACATGGTGTTACCTTAGTCAATATCCAAAAAACATGGTGATACCATAGTAAATGTCCAGAAAACATGGTGTTACCTTAGTCAATATCCAAAAAACATGGTGATACCATAGTAAATGTCCAGAAAACATGGTGTTACCTTAGTCAATATCCAAAAAACATGGTGATACCATAGTAAATGTCCAGAAAACATGGTGTTACCTTAGTCAATATCCAAAAAACATGGTGATACCATAGTAAATGTCCAGAAAACATGGTGTTACCTTAGTCAATATCCAAAAAACATGGTGATACCATAGTAAATGTCCAGAAAACATGGTGTTACCTTAGTCAATATCCAAAAAACATGGTGATACCATAGTAAATGTCCAGAAAACATGGTGTTACCTTAGTCAATATCCAAAAAACATGGTGATACCATAGTAAATGTCCAGAAAACATGGTGTTACTGCGGTAAATGTCCAGAAAACATGGTATTGCCGTACAAAACATCTAGAAAACATGTTGCCATTGTGAATACCAAGAACACATGGTGTTCTTAGTAAATGTCCAGAAAACATGGTTTCACCATAGTAAAATTCATGCTAATACCAAGCACGTGTGTTTTTGAATCTCATGTGATGATGGTGTTTGTGTTTTCAGTTGTTGTCTAAACTGGAGCAGACGGGCTTACAGACGGAGGGGATTCTCAGGGTTCCAGGATCAGCGTCCAGAGTGAAGGTAAATAGATCCAGATCTACAGCATCATTCACACAGCAGAGATCAGCGTGATGAACACGGCCTGCTCCAGGATTTGTGCTGTTGGCGAGTTTTGCCTCATGTGACTGTGACACATTCGTAAAGCATCTGACCTGGATTTCTCCCACTGATTCCAGCTTTAATTCCACAGTCCTCAGCGTTATTCATCCATGAGTGACGAACAGCAGCTCAGGATGAGAGCAATGAAGTTACAGTCGAATCACACTCATATTGTGCGAGACGTGCTGGTGCTAAAAGAGAGTTAATAACACTTCATTATAATTGAGGGGAAGCTGGTGCTCATGATGTTGGTTTCTGTGTTTGTCCTCCTCAGCATCTGCGTCAGGAGCTGGAGCTGAAGTTCTACGAGGATCGTTTCGACTGGGATCAGGTGCGTCAGAACGACGCGGCGGGTTTATTGAAGATGTTCATCCGCGAGCTGCCGTATCCTCTGCTGACCCAACAGCACCTGCCGGCGTTCACGGCCGCTCAGAGTGAGTCTGAACATCCATATCTGCGTCTCTTCACTGACTGTTCAGAGTCACGTCTCTCATCTCTCCGTCTGTCAGGTATCTCATCACCCAAACATCAGATTCAGGCTCTTCATCTTCTCATCATGCTGCTTCCTGAAGCCAACAGAGACACACTGAAGGTCTGTTCATCTCATCACGTGCTCAAACGCTTTCTGAAGATGATGTGATGTGACTAAATAACTATAACAGTTCTCAAGCTTCTCATAGACAATATTTGAACACCCTCCGAGATATTTCAAACTTGTTATTTAGAGAAACTAGGAGTGGTGATGTATTAAAATAAATACATAAAATTATGATAAATAATGAGAATTACATTTCATAATTCTAGTAACTGTAGATTTTGTACAGAAAGGGTTATTATAGTTAACTAAAACTCAAACCATAAAAAATTACGTTACTTGAAGAAAAAAAAAGTTAACTGAAATAAAATAGAAATAAATTACACTTATTTTGAGCTAGTTGCCAAAGCATCAATTTTAGTTTTCATTTAGTTACTTGATGTACTAAAATAACTAAAACTGAATAAAAATTATATTGACATAAAAAAACTTATAAAAATGACAAAACAACAAAATTTATATATTTTTTTAAATTAAGTTAGAATTAAAATTAAAACAGAAAATGCAAAAAATAAAACTAATTTAACAAACTATAATAGTATCTCAGTGATACTAAAACAACACTGGTTCACCATTTTCACCATTTTTACTTTTCATCATCGATGAATTTACTTTTTTTTGTAATTTACAATTACTTTTTTAGTTTGTGAGATTACAGGTTTTTAAAATGACTTTTTCGCTCACAAACAGCAATTTTGACTCAATAAAATATTATAGAGCTTGACAAAATGTGTGTATATATTTTATATACAGTTTATCTACTTTGTTCAAGATCATGAGAACCTGGTTCTTAAATGAAAATTAATTAAATGATAATAAACAAGATATATGATTTTGGCTCACATCTTTTTTAGCTGGTTTAGTCTATTTAAATCTTGCTTTTAAGTCATTTTAAGCCATCTTTTGGCCCCCTTGGAACTGCACTGAGGGCCCTTGTGGGTCCCGGACCCCTGCTTGAAAAAAATGTGTCCTCAGAGATGAGTTAAATCTGACAAAACCTCCATCTGGGGATGTCCTCGTCTGAAATGCAGGTGGTTTTCTGTGCTTATAGTATTTATAATTGCCTATGTATGGAATGTCCCTATTTAGATAGTTGAGTAAACATGTGTGGGTGAAGTATTCAAATGAAGTTGATGAACCGGTCGGACAAATCTGTGATGACACACGCAGTCTCTCCGGTGCCAGAATACAGAGAATCAGGCTGGTTTGACGTCATGCGTTTGGTGCCCATATTCTCATGTGGAGATTCAGCGCTGATTCAGTTTAATCTGTGTGCTGAAATCAGCTGAAAATGCAGTGCAGAGCTCATACAGCAGAGCGTGACGCCAGCAACGCCAAGGTCACGGGTTCGACTCCCAAGGAACGAATAAACCTTGAATACAACGAGAGTCGAATGAATGCGTGTAAACGTGACCGGTTCCAGTGAAGTCACACGGCACTTCCTGTTTGGAGTTTGTCAGAATTTCCTCTCTAGTAATATAAAACCGGCCCGCAGGTCATCGTGGCTGATGTTTGCCGTTTGTTCACTGTACGGTGTTTGTTCTCAGGCTCTTCTGGAGTTCCTGAGAAAGGTGGTGGCGTACGAGGAGAAGAACCGCATGAGTCTGTGGAACGTCTCCATGATCGTCGCGCCAAACCTCTTCACGTTTCGCGGGAAGAACGTCAAACAGGAAGAGATGCAGGGCGCGGTCGCTGCGGCCCAGCTCGTGCGTCTCCTCATTACCCATCAGGACCTGCTGTGGACGGTGAGCATCTGCAGCATCAGCATCAGTGACTTCATCAGCGGCGCTCATGAATATTAATGAGGTGTCTTGGCTGATTGGCTGACATTGGTAAACGTTCATTGTAGGATCATCACAGATCGGTGAAGTCGGTGTTTTCTGCGTCTTTGGGACTGACATCTGCTCTTTACTAAAATAACTAAATATTCTATATTTTAAAAAATAACTAAATATTAAAATAATCATTTAACCCCTTAACTGTCACTGTCCTGCTAGTTTTCTTCAATATATTACAATTAAATCCTAATCTAATCATGACAAACTATATATCGTTGGAAAGGTCGAAGACTCCTAAATTGATATTTTACCACTGTTTGTTGTTAAAAATTATGTAGGAGCAGTAATAATTAATTTATGACAAGAGTGCACCTCAAAACATATACATCGTAACAGGAGCTCTGACCTTTGTCACAAAAATTCTATTTGTTTCCTTTTTTTCCTATCACATGTTTTAGTAATCATCATATATTATATATCATTCGAAAGCTTAAAATCCTCAAAATTCATCCTGTGAAAACAGTTTTGAAATCGGACATTGCGTTACCATAGAAATGGACCTTAAAATCTTTTAGCGGGCTCCTCCCCCTTAGTGCGGGGTGTCATATTACAAAATGTATTACAGTCTTTTGGAATAAAAACTTATTAGAATCTTGACAAAATACATATCGTCGGAAGGGTTATTTTGTGATAAGAGTAATACTGAGAGAGAAATGTATACATTTGTGACAGAAAAATGCATCAAAACAATTCAATGTGGTTTGTATGGCACCCGGTGGCTGTTTGTGGTATAACGCCTAAACAAAATTGCATAGGAACCTCAATTTTTTTTT
>NW_015635866.1:33926-41063 GCF_001515625.1 Sinocyclocheilus rhinocerous | reverse complement strand
CTAATCATGACAAACTATATATCGTTGGAAAGGTCGAAGACTCCTAAATTGATATTTTACCACTGTTTGTTGTTAAAAATTATGTAGGAGCAGTAATAATTAATTTATGACAAGAGTGCACCTCAAAACATATACACCATAACAGGAGCTCTGACCTTTGTCACAAAAATTCTATTTGTTTCCTTTTTTTCCTATCACATGTTTTAGTAATCATCATATATTATATATCATTCGAAAGCTTAAAATCCTCAAAATTCATCCTGTGAAAACAGTTTTGAAATCGGACATTGCGTTACCATAGAAATGGACCTTAAAATCTTTTAGCGGGCTCCTCCCCCTTAGTGCGGGGTGTCATATTACAAAATGTATTACAGTCTTTTGGAATAAAAACTTATTAGAATCTTGACAAAATACATATCGTCGGAAGGGTTATTTTGTGATAAGAGTAATACTGAGAGAGAAATTTATACATTTGTGACAGAAAAATGCATCAAAACAATTCAATGTGGTTTGTATGGCACCCGGTGGCTGTTTGTGGTATAACGCCTAAACAAAATTGCATAGGAACCTCAATTTTTTTTTATATCAACTTCAAATTTGGAACACAACTTATTTTAAACATATGGCTTTAATTTTATGCCAAATTTGGTTTAAAACCTATTTTGTAAAATATTTATTTCATACAAAATAAAATAAAAATAGTACAGTAGTACATATTATTTACAGTAAATGTAAACTTCTATAACTTTTTTTTACTTTCATTTTTTTTAAAATGATTTCACTTCTGCAATAATCTGCTGAATGTCTTCTTTAAAGAGACCAACCTTAGGCTTGTATTCAAAAGCGTTAATGAATTATAACAATTTAAGTTTGAATAGTGCACTTTCAAGTCTATGTTCAAAAAAGTGACAGTTAAGAGGTTAAATATTAAAAATATTAAAAAAATAATATTATAATAAAAACTACATAGTAAAAACATAACTAATAAAATGACAGAAACACAGCAAAATTTCTAAAACCTTAAGTAAAATTACAGTGAAAACAGAAAATGCAAAAAGAAAAATAATAATAATAATAATATTACTACTGTAATAGTATCGCAATAACACTAAAATAACACTGGTTCCCTGTTTATCTTTTATCACCAAAGAATTTACATGACTTCTCAAAATTGCTTTTTACTCACATATACTATTTCTATAATCTATCTAAAAATGTAAACAAATGAAGATACATTTCTTAATTTCCATGACTTTTCCTGTGCTTATGAATATTAATGAGGTGTCTTAGCCAGTGGCGGAGCCAGGATGTTTTCATAGGGGTGGCCAGGGAGGGGCTTCATTATTATTTTAATATAAAAATGTGTTTGACTATAAACTACTAGACTATTTTAGTGCCTAAAACACAACTGAATACAATTAATTTCTTCTTAATTGTAATTGAGATATTTGTGAATTATTATATCAAGTAATACTGAGTGAATATGACAATTTTTGTATTATTCCTCACATCCAGGTATTTAAATAAAAGGGCTCACTATAGCTTTATTGCTCAGTCAGCTATTTCATGCATTTAAATGGTTTCATCTTCGTTTGTACTTTTCAAATTAATGAAAAAAATAGCGCATATTTTCTAGTATAAGTGCACTGTGCTCACAATTACTTGTGTATTAAATTACAAATAAAAAAATGCATATCAGCTTGCGCCTTATATTGTGATCTGGAATTGCAGAATATATTTTAGTACATGCATTTGAGAGACATGCATGCACAGTTTGCAGCTTTAATCGCCTTTTTGGTAATTTCATGACTTAACTGACGACAGAACTACGTTGTATTTCTTGTGCGCTTATTTATGAGCGTGCGCCGTATATGCGCGTACAGTTGAAGTGTGTGTGCTGTGAGCACAGTAAGATGGTTGACAGGACAGGAACGTTTGTTTTACTGATACAGCCTAACAACATCTCATCGTTGTTTTACTGAAGCTCATTTGACTCGCGCCTGGCACTGAGGCGAAACTGAAGTGCGCGTCTGAAAAGTCTCCCGTTTGATGTGGATGCAAAGAAATACGCCGGTTCCACGTCTTAATAAATGCATTTCGTGTCAAGAAAAAGGGGACTGCAGTTTTGAGCAGGGTGTGGCTAAGCTTAGGTTAGTGGTGGCCCTGGCTCCGCCCCTGGTCTTAGCTGATTGGCTGACATCTGTAAACAGGTGACGTTCAAGTCGTTGTTTTCTGCGTCGTTGTGACTGATGTCCGCTCTTCATATCCGCAGGTCCCGTGTTTTCTGATCTCCCATGTCAGGAAAATGAACGAAGCCGCCATGGGCAAGAAAACACCGACTTCAGAGAAAAGCAAACGCAGGCTACTGAAGAGATGGAACATGGAGAAGGAGCGCGAGCGCAGTGAAGTGAGTGCTGATGGGATTGAAGCGGTTCAGATGAGTGTGTAGTGATGAGGGAACTACAGGGGTTCATGAGCTGATGAAAATGTTTGGGAATCCCTGGTGTAGCGTAACATTTTGCTGAATGTCACGAACAGTCACTGTGCACATTTCCATGGGGCCGTTCACACAGAATTAGTGCTGGGCAGTATATCGAGTTTGTACGATATTATCGCGATACGATACGAGGCAATACGGTTTATATGAGAGCTCAATTAAATAGGAGCGCAAGTATTGTGACTAAAATATACATTTCGTTGAAATATTTGTAGTTAGACAATAATTGTGACATGTAGAATTTTAAACCTACAAGCAAGTCTAATTTTATGATAGCACTGTAATGGGTGACTGTAATGGGGTAATCAAAATAGCCTAACACAACTCTGTGCTTTTGTTCTCATTTATTTTCATTTTTAGTTTAGTGAATTTAACTTCCACTTTAAAAGCCTTATTTTTGTTTTTAGATTGCAATGTTAGAATGAAACGTGATTTTAACCCTTTTTTACACATAATATAAAGGCTTACATGGTTACATTCACTTTATTTGTTTTCATAGCCTTTAATATGTATTGTTTTGTTGGACAACATTGGGCGGTAAGTGAAATACATATATATTAAATACAGATTTTTTAAAATCCAAATACAGAGATATATACCGTATATCGCAAACTGGCCCAAAAATACCGAGATATGAATTTTATATGATCGCCCATCCCTACACAGAATACGGTTTTGTATTCCACTTAATGCAAAATAAATTGAAAAAACGTGTCTCGAGACCGTATCATTTTCCATGTTCTTCGTTTTTGCGTTGGGTGAATGCAAAAAAAGGGTCCTAGACGTTTTCTAAGTTATATTAAACACATGTTCAGGGCATGTTCACATGGAAACTCTAAATTGCAGGGGAATACAAAAACACGTTCTGTGTGAACGTCTACAAACATCGGCGAGTATGAATCTGTTCAGACGGACTGTAGCTACTCGAACTCGCTGTTAAGAGCCCGTTCACACAGAACGCGTTTCCATGGAAGTACCATGGGGAAAAGAACAAGGTCTCCATACACGTTTCTTAAAAGTGCAAACACGTCCGTCTAGCGCGTTTACATAGAAAAACAACGGACAAGCAGCGCTGTGAATGAAAAACGCGTGTAAACAGCCGCTAAAGAGATTAACAAATGTTGCTAATTCACTTCAGCTCACTTTACATAATAAGCAGTAACGACGCCTTGGGCTTCTTGAGGTAAGTTATTACAGTATTAAGAGTATCACTGAGTAGAGAGTGTGTGTGCTGTTACCTGTGTCTATCGAGCGTATTCTCCAGGTCAAATCAAACATTCGCGGTTAAAATCACTTCACGATGTTCGCTGAGGAAATATCTTTGTCGTTTCATCCGTCCAACGGTTAAAAAGATTTAAACATCAGGCGCGGTGAAGTGGCGCGTAATTTGATCCAGCGTTTCGCGTTGCTCGACGGTTGAGGTGGAATTCAAATAACTATACAATAATTAAATAAAATAATAGCGTGAATAATTTCAATACCTTGTTTAGTTCCTAGTTTCCGAGTGAATCGGTTTATTGAGTCATTCTTTAAGATTTGGCGCCACCTCCTGGCGTAACAATGGCGTCCCTGTTCAAACGCACACCGTCCGCGGACTGATACAAACGGTGAAAAGTCCCGGTGATTACTGGAACTAATTAACTGTCTGTTTTCCTCAGGTCACGGACCTTCGTGACGGCGTCATCAGAGTTCACGCGCCGCTCCACGCCAAGGTTTCCATGGCGATTCAGCTGAACGCCGAGATGAAGGCCAGCGACATAACCGCGCGCTTCGACATCGAGAACGGGTGAGTGAACGCACGCACGCACGCAGCGGTCACGTGACTGAACCGATGTTAAAGGGGTCATATGATGCTGCTAAAAAGAACATTATTTGGTGTATTTGGTGTAATGAAATGTGTTTATGCGGTTTAAAGTTAAAAAAACACATTATTTTCCACATACTGTACATTATTGTTTCTCCTCTATGCCCCGCCTTTCTGAAACGCGTCGATTTTGGGTGAGTGAACGCACGCACGCACGCACGCACGCACGCAGCGGTCACGTGACTGAACCGATGTTAACCGATGAATGCCGATTACAGGCGCGGGTCACGCAGCGGCGCTCGAAGACAGAGACAGTATCTGTTCGAGATCGGAGGAAACATCGGTGAGTTCAACGTTAACAATTTATATATATATATGTATGTATAATTGCTATTTGTGAGTAAAAAGTAATTTTAAAACCCTGGTAATAAAAGAAAAACAGTGAACCAGTGTTATTTTACAGGTAGTTTTTATTTCGCAATTTTTTTGTTTTCACTTTAATTTTAAAGTTTTAATCATTTTTTTTTATTTTGTCATTTTTATTATAGATTTTTAAATGTCTAGTTTTTATCAACATTTAGTTATTTTAGTAAAGAAAAATGAAGAGCAGACGTCTGCTTTAACGATAGAGAGTGTGAAAAATTGAAAATATGAGTTTAAAAGTCGTGATTATTACTTTAAAAGTTGAAATGACATATGTTGAATTTATGACATACAAAGTCAAAATAATTGACATAAAATGTAGAAACTGACATATTACATCAAAAATATTACTTTAAAAGTCGAAATTGACATGCTAAGTCAAAATTATGCCTAAAAATTGAAATTATGACATTAAGTCAAAAATATGGCTTCAGTCATAATTGACATTTAAAGTAGAAATTGACATGCGAAGTCAAAATTATAAAAAAAAAAGCAAGATAGTCATTTTTTGAGTTTTTTTTAAATGTCAACTTTTTGTCATAATTTTGACTTTATGTAATAATTGTGACTTTTAACGTCATAATTTCAATTTTTGTCATAATTTCAACTTTTCATCTCATAATTGTTACTTTAAATCAATTATAAAACAAATTTGATTTCAGCTGAATATTGATTGTCTGATTATTGACTGAATATTAAAACCCATGTTTCGTTTAATCGGACAGCATGTATTAATCTGAAGTCTTGTTTTCTCTAGGCGAGCGCTGCCTGGATCCAGACGCACATCTACTAGACGTTTACCGTGTTAACCCTCAATGTGAATGGGTGTTAAAGTCACGGCTGACCTGAAGGCGTATGTTTACTGCAGAAGACCATCAGCTGCTCCGAGGCTCTCGGTCGGAGGTCAGGGGTCAAACGGTTCAATGCTGGTCATTGTGTTTGTTTGGAGCCAAAACTGTGTGACCTCCCCGATCAGAAGTCCTCATCAGGACGCATGTTTCCTCGCTTTATACCACTAGCCAGTGTATAAAAAGAGCATGTACATAATATTTATACCACTAATTTATCCCGCTGTATGATAATGATTTTGTATTGTTTATATACGCTGCATGTTTGTGATGAAGCCATGTGAACTTAAACACTACGAACCCTCGCTGAACCTGTGAAGAACTCGAGCGGCGCGTATTTCACCCCGAAATCAAAACAATCAAGTCCATTGAGCTTTTTTTTGTTTTTGACATTTGTGACATTTCATGAAAAAGAAATTGTGATTTACTGATTTGGGGAAAATTTTTGTTAACTGTTTTTTGTGTTACATTTATTTTTACTGTAAAAATGACTTACAGAATTGAGGCTGAGAATCATAATTGAGCATAAATATTGTTCATTAATATTAATATTGAACATAAAAAGTAAAATGCCCTGATGTATTACAGTAATATATATTTTTATTAAAAAAAAAAAGATTTTTACAGGAATGCGAATTTGCGTTTGAATGTTTAATTCTCATTAAATGTCACAAATACAAAAAAATAATAATAATTACTCAAAGCGAAGTTAAATTAATTTTTGGTGTGAAATATGAGCTGGACGTGTTCTTGTGAGATTCATCAACACGGGTCAGTATTACCTCTAATTAAACCAGATGAATATTAACGCCAACATCATCAAACACTAACCGGATTAATGAAGGACTCGAATGAGAATCCAGAAACATAGCGACTCATATGAAGACAGAAGATCATCCAGATGCTAAACGACCTTTGAACTTTCACCTTATATCATGTTCTCAAAGTCTGCCAATAACATATCTTCATCATCATCATCGTTCTCTTTGATGCTCTGAATTTGATTAGATTTTTTTTACTCTAAAAGCTATTTTTATGTATGATGTACTGAAATGTTCACCTGTTAATTATGATTTTTTAATTAGATTTTTATAGTAACAAGTTCTTGCTGCTGCCAACTGGATTTGTGTTGAAGATCATTTATTTTCCTCATGATGTTGGTGTTTTATCATACTGAGCGTTACACTGAAGCGTTTTAGTCATTTAAAGCCATCAGAACATTACTTTGTAGCCTTGTTTCATCAAAACCAAAAGGAGTCAGCTGAACATGAAGTCTCTGAGTATTAAGAGGAACATGTAGCCACATCCTAGACTTCATATCATGACTGTGTACTGCTGAACTGAGACTAGTCATGTTGTAATATTGAGTGAAACCAACTAATCCAATTAAAAGACATGAAACCACCTGCTGTGTGTGTGTGTGTGAGATAGTGTGTGTGGCTGAGTGTGAGTGTGTTTGAGTGAGTGTGTTTGAGTGAGTGTGTGTGTGTGTGTGTTTGAGTGAGTGTGTGTGTGAGTGTTTGAGTGTGTGTGTGTGTGAGAGTGTTTGAGTGAGTGTGTGTGTG
>NW_015635866.1:26327-33317 GCF_001515625.1 Sinocyclocheilus rhinocerous | reverse complement strand
GTGTGTGTGTTTGAGTGAGTGTGTGTGTGTGTGTTTGAGTGAGTGTGTGTGTGTGTGTGTGAGAGTGAGTGTGTGTGTGTCTGTTCTTCTTGTCTGAATCTCAGGATCAGGGCTCTGGAATGTTCCACAATCTTTCTGATAGTGAAGGAATGTCGAAGAGGTGAACTTTCATCACCAGTAAAACAAGCAAAACACTCTGCTCCACTTTATTAACGAGCAGGGTTTCTGCAGGCCGTATGAGGGCTCATAGAAGACCCAGTACAGAAGAGGACAGGAGGACAGTGAGATTTATTAGCAACACTTCGCAAGTCACGGATTTTATCACTGAATCATTCATTCAATTGATTCGTTTGAACGGCTGAATCATTCAGGAATGAAGCAGGTGACTATTTATGAACTGACGGAAATCCGTCGTAGCGACGGAACACTTTAATCCCTGAAGATAACATAAGATAAGAAGTCTCGTTTTCTAAAAATCTGATAAAAATGATCTTATGATTAAAACAAGAACAAAAACCTGACAAAAGGCTCCAAAAAATAAACTTCATTCGAAGGGAAAATAAATTCAGTATTGATATTTTTTCCCTTGATTTAAGCACTTAATTTTAATTTCTCAGATCTTCATTTTTGCATCTCCAGTAAATGTATCTTGATTTAAAGATGTTTAGATATTTGTACTGGAAAGCATTTCATTTTAATTTTCCAGTGCATGCAACACTTAATGCCACGACTTAATGAATTTAAGACTCTCTGCTCTGATTTAACACCTTTTTAAGGCGTTCATCTGTGAAAGGGTGAATTAAGACCCGCAGAAACCCTGAACAAGTATCAAATCTAAACCTGTTATGAGTCAAAATTCACAAACCATCTGCAGGACTATTAAAACCATCCTCAGTACAAAAGGACTGAGCTGTGTTTGCATGAACCGGAGGCGTTTACGCAGCGTTATCCGGGCAGGAGTGAGGGAAGACGTGTGGGTGAGCGAAGGCGGCGCTGAAGTCCAGCTCATCGGTGACGTGGCCCTTAAAGACGCGCAGGTTCCTCATGCAGCCGCGGAACGGCTCTCTGGAGCTCAGACAGTTCTGCTTCACGTCCGCTGCGAGAGAACACAGAAACACTGATCAGATCCACCGTCACGTCAGCTGCATTCACATCAGTGCCGTTATCGTTAATAACTAATGAACAACAGGCTCATGGTGAGTGCACAGGATTATGGGAGCCGTACCTGGGTATCCGCCCACATAGATGGGGTTTTTGGTCTCGGCTGAGGTGGAGGATGAGTACGGGTTCTCCGCGGTCACAGTCACACCGTCTACGGTCAGACTCAAGCTGTGCTTCTGCTTCTTGGCCACCAGGGTGCGCCAGCGGCCGTCACACATGGACACAGCGCTCCTGCTGCGCGCAGTGATCCGGCCCGCGCCGTTATTCACGTTAAACACCACCTGTGACGGGACGAGCACGCTATTAACCATCAGCACACACTGGAAATCACACGAGGGGCCAACATGATAAAAACAAAGAGGGGAAGTAAATGTGTGAATGGACCTGAGTGATTGTTAAATAAACTGAAACCATAAAAAAAATAAAAATAAATCGTAACTTTTAATGAAATGTGACCCTGGAGCACAAAACCAGTCATAAGGGTCAATTTTGTGAAATTGAGATTTATGCAACATCTGGTTGGCTATTGCTACAAATATACCCCAGCGACTTAACACTGCTTTTGTGCTGCAGGGTCACGAATAAAGATAAAAAATGTGAATCTTATTTCAGCTATATTTCTCTTTTTTGTTTAGTTTAAATTGACATATTAAAATAACTAAAACTCATAAAAAAACTAAATAATAATAGTAAATAAAAATGAATAAATACTATATAGACAAATTGCATAAAATAACAAGTACATAACTAAACTAAAAGTAAAACTAATAAATACAATTTAAATTTGCATAAAATAAGTAAACTGCATGAAAACATCTAAACAAATAAAACCTGGCAAATAAAATGAATAAATGCTATACAAATTACATTAAAAAAATGCATAAAATAACTAAAACTTAATAAAATAAACCTAATAAATACAATATGGATTGCATAAAATAACTAAACATAGTAAATAAAAACAATAAAAAATACTACTAGACAAATTGCATAAAATAAACAAAACGTGTAACTAAAATACATACAATAACAAACTAAAATAAAAAAATTTAATAAATACTACAGACAAAATTGCATAAAATAAACTAAATAAAAAAAATAAATATTAAATACTATATAGACAAATTGCATAAAATAACAAATACATAACTAAACTAAAAGTAAAACTAATAAATAAACTTAAAATATTATGTAGACAAATTGCATTAAATAAGTAAACTGCATAAAAACAACTAAACGAATAAAACCGAATAAATGCTATACAGACAAATTACATAAAAAGATAAATGCATAAAATAACTAAAACTTAATAAAATAAACCTACTAAATACAATATGGATTGCATAAAATAACTAAACATAGTAAATAAAAATAATAAAACATACTATATAGACAAATTGCATAAAATAAATAAATTGCATAAAAATTTAAATTAAACCTAGTAAATAAAAATACAAAAATACCATATAGACAAATTGCATAAAAAACAAAATGCATAACTAAAATACATAAAATAACAAAATACTATATAGACAATATTGTATATATAAAATAACAAACTAAATAAAATAAATATATTAAATACTATATAGACAAATTGCATAAAATAAATAAAATAATTAAAACTAAAAAAACTAATAAATAAAAGTTAAAAAATACTATATTGATACATGTAAAAAAAAATAATGAAAACTATAAAATTACTAAAACTTAAAAATTAAAACAAAAACAGAAATATATATATATATACAGTATATAAAAACTAATTCACAATATGAACAGAATTATAGCAGTATATGAATGTTACTAAATGAACACTGGTGGTGTCTTCAGCACACAGAGAAGGTGTTGGTGATATTAACCTGTCCGTTGACGAGCTCCAGGCCGATGGCGTCCACTTTAGTGCTGCTGATTCCCAACAGAACCCCATCTGGCGCCGTGGAGCGGAAGTCCAGACTCACGGAGACGTCCGAGCCCACGTTATAGCCCTCTTTCACTGCGGAGAGAGCGAGACGTCAGCCTCTGTTCTGAACACTCATCATTCATCATCAGTGTCAGACTCACTGAAAGCGGCGTATCCGCTGCCGCTGAAGAAGCTGCCGCTCTGAGCGCGTCTGAAGCAGGAGCCCGCGGCGTGAGACGACAGCGCAGCGCTGAGCTTCATCTGGACGCCGCTGAACATCACGTCCCGCAGACACGCCGCCAGACTGTGTGTCACCTGAAGAACCACAGGTTAGAAACATTTCTGCAGGGTTCCCACACGTTGGTTAAGTTAAAATTCAAAGACCTTTCAAGGATTTTCCAGGTCCAAAAAAACCCTCAAATACAAGGACTTAATGTGGGAAACATTTCAAGTGAGAGCAATCGTGTTTCCTTGTAAGATACATTGTTACAGTTTTCATGTCAAACACAACATATTTCTTATTTGTGTCATTTATTTTTGGCCATATGCCAGAGATCTGATATTCTATTTGTCGTATTTCTGTTTTGCATAAAACTGAAGAATATTCGGTACATCCTATACTGTATTCTAAAATGATCTGATATTAACTTTTGCATGGATTTTATTGAAAAGAGCTTAGGCTCATGTAACCAGAAGTTTTAAGATGTATGAATATGCTTTTAGGTTTTTCTTGCCTCATGGGTTAACATTATCTTAACAAGCAAAGCAATTCAACATTAATTTCACGGTGTGTCTATGAAACGTTAAGGTACCCTTGTAGTAGTTTCGTGCGCGCGTGAACGTCATGGCAACGTACAACTATGGCAAGCCAAAAGAGTCAGAAGTACGCTATAGATAAATCGCGTTTACATACAAAATGCCATTAAAAGAGCACCGTCAAATATGTCGTCCTGATAGCAGACGCCGTAAAAAACGCCGTATTTAACGACATAAATTTAATTCTGACCCTTTTGGCTTGCCATATGCAACACAAAGTATCTCGGAAACAGTTAACGTAACGCGTAAAACGCGCGTTTCAAGGACCCGTGGGAACCCTGTTTCTGACACGTTTATTGAGCACGACAGGTTTGGTGGAGGGCAATTACGTTTCCGATTCTCCTGGCGGTGTATGTGGCAGGAAGTCCGCTGATGTACAACTTCCCCTCCACGTCTAGCGTGTGTCCTTTAGTGTGTGTGCGGTCCGATTCGGTCCCGTCCACACTGACCATCACCGTCTTCTTACTGAACTCCGCCTTCACCTGCACAAACACAGCAGACATCAGTGTTTAACCCTATAAAGCTACTGCATCATATTTGATGTGAATTTCTAAACCTCTAAACCCTAATCTTTACGAATTGCATCATATAAATAGCAGCATCTGCACCAAGTTCATATTTTTGCTCAGTTTGAATAAAACTGAGCAGTTTTTTCCTCTATATTCTCACTCTATCAGACTATATGAGGCATAAAAGCTTGATGCATCAGATATGATGCTCTGCAAAATACATGCACACTTTAATTTTTATCTACAGGTTCAATAAAGATGAATTATTTCATTTGTCAGGTTGTGCACGGGACTCACGGTGTGCCAGAGGCCGTCGTTGATGGGCGTGGCCAGCGTGATGTGGGCGGGGCCTTTCCCCAGGTCACATGACAGCAGCACACGCCCCCCCAGCACCTGCAGAACGGCGTAATCCTGCTGGTTTGCGTTGGCCATGTAGAAGAGAACGCCGCTGTGAGCGAACGTCCGAACCGACAGCTTCACCGCAAAACTGAGACGAGGAACACAAAGAAGCATTAAATTATTAGGGAAGATATTCAGCTGCAAAATGTCTGGGATATGTGACTATTTAAAATAAATATAGAAGGTACATATAGGTATGAAATATTTAATTTAATATATTTTATAATATATTTAAATATTTATCCCATTTATTTATAAATATTACAAAATAATAAAATGATATGGGACAAAATATATACAATTAATTTTTAAAAATATTATAAAATTAAATAGGGTAAAATATATAAAATATTATATATATATATATATATATATATTTTTTTTTTTTAATATACATTTTTTTTGTCCATTCATTGTGTATTTTAATGTTTATTTTGATACCTTTCCATCATAATTGATTTTTACTTTCATTTTTTAGCAGCTGAGGAACTAATATCAACACAGAATATTAGTTTAAAGAAAGTTCCCCGAGTTGAATAATCAATTTGGCTCACAGATGAACAGCAGCTCATAAATATTTAATCTGTGAATCCTGATTTGATGATGTAATGCACTGATTGAGATGCATGCAGTAAACTGTGATCAGGTTTACGGTGGCTTTACCTGGTTCTGACCGTCTTGTTCTTGAAGCCCATGATCACGTGACTGTGTCGGGACAGTCCGAACTGCAGGGATTCTGGGATGGTTTCTGTGAGATCCGCCGCTGCACACTGAGGAAGTGACCATATAAGGGCGTGAGACAGCTATGACATTCTTACAATGTTACAGTCGTGAGTAACACATGTTCTGTGTTCACAGAAACTCAGCGCTATCTGAAGAATGTCACACGACTCAAACACACACCCGTCATAATGACAATGAAACCTTTGATTTCCGTGTGTGTCAAATAAAGGGCTATTAGAGTCACCTAAAACCACAAACATTTTTGTTTGGCAACGTTTCTCATTTTCATTTAGTTTAACTTATTTCACTAAAATAACAAAAACAGACTATATAGACGTATAAAAAAATGTAAATTAAAAACTTTAACTAAAATTAAAATGAAACCATAAAAATAATTCAAAATATATTTAAAAAACTATAATAGTATCTCAGTGATATTAAAATGACTCTAGTCAAATATTTTACAAATATATAATAAAATATATATAAAATAAATACAATATAGTCAAATATTGTTTGCTCCAATATTAACACTTACCAAACACCAGATGTGAGCAAAAATAAATAAATAAAATATAAAAAATAAATTAGGAAATAAAAAAAACAGTTAGAATCAGAATAAAGTCAAGAGAGTGAATTTTAGTATCATTGAATTTTGATTTAATTTAAATTTTGATATTTTCTGGTTTTATTTTTAATCATTCTGCTGTTTTTGAGTTCTGCTGAATTCTATATAGCTTTTGTTATTTTTTATTGAAATTTTATCTGTTTTAGTACATCAAGTTAAACTAAATGAAAATGAGAAATGTTGCCTTGGAAACTTGCTGAAATAAAGTTTTATTTAAAAAAAATTAAAATTAAATAAAAATGTATTTTTATAAAGATTATTTTAAGTAACAAAAAATGCTTTTTTTTAATGGCTTTAGTTTTAGTTTACTATGAAAACCCGAAATCAAAGACAAACAAATGTCTACTAAAGAAAACATACTGACTGAGACTTTTCAAATGACTTTTACTTTAGTTAAAATGATCATTGGATTCACTTTCAGAATGATTGTTTTCCTGCCGGTGAACGATGACAGCCAATCAGAATCCTTCTGACTTTAAGAAGCTCAAGCAGACGACAAAACTGCAGCATTTATATTAAACAGAACATCATCATGCACTGATGTGGATTTAATATAGTTATCTAATATAGTTATTGTTTTTGGTATGAATGTGCCTTAAACCATCAAAATGAGAAAATGATTAATAAAAACATCATGTGTCTAAATTTTTTTCCAGAGATGTATATAAATCCAAATCTGATGTATAAATATTTATAAACATGTTTGCTCCACTCAGGCGTGTGTGTGTGTGTGTGTGTGTGTGAGTGAGTGTGTGTGTGTGTGTGAGAGAGAGTGTGTGTGTGTGAGTGAGTGTAAGAGAGTGTGTGTGAGTGTGTGTGTGTGTGTGTGAGAGAGTGTGTGAGAGAGTGTG
>NW_015635866.1:24881-26078 GCF_001515625.1 Sinocyclocheilus rhinocerous | reverse complement strand
GTGAGTGAGTGTGTGTGTGAGTGTGTGTGAGAGTGTGTGTGTGTGTGTGTGAGAGAGTGTGTGCGTGTGTGTGTGAGAGTGTGTGTGTGCGTGCACGCGTGCGTGCGTGTGTGTGAGCGAGTGAGTGAGTGAGTGAGTGAGTGAGTGAGTGTGTGTGTCTGTGACTCACGCTGCTGCTGCCGGGTGTGAGCGCGCTCAGCTCCACCGGGGGTGACAGGGGTCGCGTGGCGGGGTCAGAGGTCGGCTCCGCCTCCAGCTCATCAGGCAGAACCACACGTTTGGGTCTCTCCTCTAGTAAACAGCTGTCCATGTCCACGTCCTCATAGCGCAGAGCAGCAGACAGATCCAGCAGCCTGAAACACGCGTTACACTTCACACTCAGTCTCTCTCTCGGATTAAACCTGCAGCTGATTAGATTCCACAATACTGTACTTGTCTTGTTTTATTTATATAGCGCTTCATGCAATAGAGACAGAGCGACCCGCGTCATAATCTGAAAACCACGCCCACCGGGGGGAAAACAAGCCAACGCTCTCCATTGACTTTCTATTGCGGGAAGCTGCCTCCTTGTCATTTCTGACTTATAACAAAAAACAGAGCAATGCCTAAAAGCTGCTATGTGACAAGGTGTACAGCAAACAAGCTAAAAAACCCAGAACTACGTTTTTATAAGCTGTCGACTCAAAAAACAAGCGTTTAGGACACAAAAGTAGAGCGCAACGTGTCTATTACTCTGAGAACTGCGCCCGCTGGATGGAAACGTAATCGGAGACAGGAAACATTCATTGTTCATTGTTTTTAACCATGTCAAAGTATTATTTCACCACCCGATGTGAATCTGAGAGGAGGAGATATATTAAGAAACTAAATTCTATTGGTCTATGTCAGTGTCCCTTTTCCTTACCTTCCTTTTGTTTGAGAAATGATCTAACTGAATGGCCCAACGTGAAATACCCCGACATCTACAACTGTGTCCTAAACGCTCGTTTTTTGGGTTGACCGCTTATAAAAACGTAGTTCTGGGTTTTTAAGCTTGTTTGCTGTACACCTTGTCACATAGCAGCTTTTAGGCATTGCTCTGCGGTGTGTGTGTGTGAGAGAGTGTATGTGTGTGTGTGTGAGTGTGAGTGTGTGTCTCTGTGTGTGTGAGAGAGTGAGTGAGTGAGTGAGTGTGTGTGTGTGTGTGTGTGAGAGTGA
>NW_015635866.1:16138-21869 GCF_001515625.1 Sinocyclocheilus rhinocerous | reverse complement strand
GAGTGAGTGAGTGAGTGAGTGTGTGTGTGTGTGTGTGTGAGAGTGAGTGAGTGTGACTGTGAGTGTGTGTGTGTGAGTGAGTGTGTGTGTGTGTGTGTGTGAGAGTGAGTGAGTGTGACTGTGAGTGTGTGTGTGTGAGTGAGTGTGTGTGTGTGTGTGTGTGAGAGTGAGTGAGTGTGACGAGTGAGTGAAGTGAGTGAGTGAGTGTGTGTGTGTGTGTGTGTGAGAGTGAGTGAGTGTGACTGTGAGTGGAGTGAGTGTAGTGAGTGTGTGTGTGTGTGTGGTGCGTTTAGTGAGTGTGTGTGTGTAGTGAGTGCCCGTGTGCATTGAGTGCGTGTGTGAGTGTGTGTGCGTGTGTAGTGAGTGCCCGTGTGTGAGTGTGTGTGCGCGTGTGAGTGTGTGCGTGTGAGTGTGTGTGTGTGTGTGTGTGAGTGTGTGAGAGTGTGAGTGTGTGTGAGGTTGTGTGTGTGTGTGTGTGTCACTCACATGCCGTCCACCGCTGTGTTCCTGATGCAGCCGTAGAAGGAGTCGCTGGATCCCGTCTCTCCCGGAGGAACGCCACCGATGAAGAGCCGCTCCAGAGCCAGAGCTTTATCTGCAGACGAGCCCAGCTTCACCGTCGCCTGGTTCTGCTCGTCCACAAACACTGCGATGGACCTGCAGGAAAAACATGGAGCTTTCTGTAGGAAACGCCACTAAAATATACTGAATACACTCAAACAATATTTATCATTTGAATTACATGTAAAAACAAACAAACTTATCGCGATGCATTATTTCTCAGTCATTTCTCTATTAAATAATCATGGCATAGTTTATTATTAACTATTTGAATCTATTTGATTTCATTTAAATAGTCACATTTTTTAAATGCATTTATTCAAATTGCTTAAAATCAGCATGAATTGTCAAAACCAGAGAAAAATAAATCCATAAAAAAATGTTTTTCACTCAATTTGTTTTGTTTTTTTGTTTATTTTATTTCAGTTTCCATGGCAACATTTCTCATTTTCATTTCGTTTAAATATATGTACTAAAATAACTAAAAACTGATATAAGAATTAATAAAAACTATTTACACATTTTAAAAAAAATTATAAAAATGACAAAAACCACAACAAAATTACTAAAAACTTTAATAGTTTATCAATGATTCTAAAATAACACTTGTGAAAATTGAAATTACTCCGTTAAAAAATATGGCAAGCTGTGAACAGGCGATATTCAATATTCAATGATATTGAAAACAAATTTAAACAAAATGGATTTAATATATAAAGCTGGTTATTGTGTATTTAAAACACATTGAGTTTATCTGCACTGTTACAGGAATCTGACCCGCTTCATTGATGTATGACTGACAGATATCATCACATTGAGTTTGTTAGTTGGTTTAAACAATGTAATCCAAATGCATGGAAGTTTTATATGCAATTCAAATACATTAATCTTACATTTAGGCCTGATTATTTAGTATGAATGTTGTGTGTAACAGACCTTTTGTTCCTCTGCAGTATGAGCGAATGCTCCTGTCCGTCACTGAAGGAGCCGTTCTGTGATTTGACGACTGCTCTGTGCATGGCCCCGCCCTCGGCCCCGCCCACATGAACCTCCAGCGATCCGGACACCAGCATCACGACCAGGAACGGCTGAGAGAAGAGCAGCAGAGGAAGCACATGAGCGATGGGACGTGTTCACAGACACAGCCATGATGCCATGAAGACTGAACCGACCTGCTGCGTGTGTCGGCGCGAGCGTCCCTCGCTGCTGCTGAATCCCGCCAGGATCACGCCGCGCTCTCGTCTGCTGGAGAAGCTGCTCATGATCTCCGTGTGAGGAGCCAAGAGGACGGCAGGCATCTGCAGAAAACCTCCGCCGAACACCGACACGCTGCGGATGGGCTGCAGACACACACCAGCACAGTAACCGTGAGCTACACATCCTCCAAATCATTCCTTCACTCATAATTAACAACTTTCAGGGAGATAATTATCACACGACTTCACATTTGTGTTTGTATTAAAAGATAAACAAATTCAAAAGAATATAATAATTAAGTGAAACCGGGCCTGAGTGCAGGTGGTTGCTAGGGAGTTGCTAGGATGCTTTCTGTGGTTCCTAGGCAGTTGCTATGTTGTTTTCAGTGGTTGCTAGACAGTTGCTATGGTGTCAATTGCTAGGGCATTGCTATGTGGTTGCCAGGGTATCCCTAGGCAGTTGCTACAGTGGTTGCTAGGTGTCACAGATGGTTGCTAGGACATTGCTGAGTGGTTGTTAGGATGCGCTGGGTGGTTGCTAGGGTGTCGCTAGGCAGTTTAAAATAATCTTTAGTAATAATATACAAATAAATATTAATATTATATGTTGTAACATAAAATTATTATAGCAATATGTTATATTGATACTATTTTAAGATTTAAGATATTATATATTTTAATATAACATTATTGCAATAATAGTATGTTATATTGATATTTTAAGATTTTAGAGTTTTTGATAAAGAAAATGAAAAGGGCTTAATTAAGGGACTTTAGATTAATCTTTAGTAATAATAAATAAAAAATAAATATTAATATATTATAAATATTACTATAATATTATTATAGTAATAATACTTTAAATTAATGTAACATTTTTGTTTAACTTACCATTTCAATGTCCTTTATTTTATATCATAATAATAGAAATGAATGTAAAAATAAAATACCGTAGAGAGTTTAAAATACATTTTAGTACCGTTAACAATAATTGTGGTTTAATGAGTGAAGCTAAATTATTCCATTAATTACAGCTGAAGACAAACTGACAAACAGACACAATAATTAATTAAATACACAAATGCAAAAAAAAAAAAAAAAGTTAAATTTTTATGATTTAATAAATTTTTAGTAAATGTTTTATTTTGATTGTTTTTATTTTAAAATGATTTATTTTCATTTTAGATTTTTTACCATTGAATCAATTTTTATTTTGTGTTTTAGTTTTATTTGTTTTTATTATATAAAATGATTTATTTATTCATTTTAATTGCACATAAATATGATTTAATTTGCTTTTCATCAAATCACGAACTCCCAGAACGTGATGCTGTACCTTGAGGACGCAGCCTTTCTTCACTCCATACGACTCTCTGAGCAGGTCGAAGTTTGTGCGAGCGATTTCTACATTCTTCACACAGCCGACGAAAGAGCGAGCCACAACCTGCCTCCTGCAACCGTGCACAAGGAAGTCGCATATAAGACAAAAATGACTCTTGAGTCTTTAGGAATTACTTTAAGGAAACTGTAGCATGTCTTCTGAGAGTTTGCTCTCACCTGATTGGTCGAGAGGCCGGTAATCCGCCGATGTAGATGGGGTCGAGGTCAGAGCGATTGAGGTCAGAGGACGAACCCGGTGACTCCGCCTCCATGACCTCTCGCTCTGAGGGTTTATCAGCAGCCATGACCGACAAATGACCTGCAGACACAACACACATCACTTCCTGTGAGCTTAAACCTCATAAGAAATCTCCCAGATGTAATGGATATGAGAGTAGAGCATCACCTCGGCGCTTGTTCCTCTGCAGGGCGATTCTGTACCAGGTGCCGGTGTTGTATGTTCTGTTGGAGGTCAAGGTCAGCACTCCGGAGCCCAGTTCAAAGGTCAGGTGAACCTTCCCTTCCACCAGCTCGATGGACAGGAAGTCCCTCTACAAACACCGATGAGAAGAGAGCTGAGTGAGACGCTGAGGAGCGCTTGAGAGGGAGATAAGGAGGTGAGAAGTGCTAGCGTGAACGTACGGTGCCGTTGGAGGCCAGATACAGCAGCAGGCCGTTAGGAGAGAGAGTCTTGAAGAACATGACCACGCTGGTGGACATGGAGCGCAGGGACTTCTCCAGCACAGAGAAACCGCTGCCGTCGAAGTGGAATGACGTGTCTTCAGTGCGTGGACTGATGGACATGAGACACACAGGAAGAGCGTCAGGGACTGTTTCCACCTGTATTTAATGCTCATCACATCATCAAAGACAGTGCAGGTGGTTGCTAGGATGCTTTCTGTGGTTCCTAGGCAGTTGCTATGGTGTTTTCAGTGGTTGCTAGGCAGTTGCTATGGTGTCAATTGCTAGGGCATTGCTATGTGGTTGCTAGGGTGTCCCTAGGCAGTTGCTACAGTGGTTGCTAGGTGTCACAGATGGTTTCTAGGGCATTGCTGAGTGGTTGCTAGGGTGTGTTGGGTGGTTGCTAGGCAGTTGTGGGACCTAGGCAGTTGTTATGACGTTTTCAGTGGTTGCTAGGTGTCACAGATGGTTGCTAGGGTGTTGCTGGGCTGTTGTGGGACCTAGGCAGTTATGGTGGTTTCAGTGATTTCTAGGTGTCAGAGATGGTTGCTAGGGCATTGCTGAATGGTTGTTAGGGTGCGCTGGGTGGTTGCTAGGGTGTCGCTAGGCTATTGTGTGACCTAGGCAGTTGTTATGGTGTTTTCAGTGGTTACCAGGGTGTTCTGGGTGGTTACTTGGCAGTTGCTAGGTGTCATGAATGGTTGCTCGGACATTGCTATGTATTTTCTAGGGTTTCGCTAGGATGTTGCTAGAGTGTTTTCAGTAGTTTCTAGACAGCTGTGAGGTGTCATAGTTGCTAGAACGTTGCTAGGGTGGTTTAGGTTGTTGTTATGGTGTCACTAGGAAGTTGTTAGAGTGTTTTCAGTGGTTGCTATACAGTTGCTATGGTGTTTTCAGTGGCTGCTACTGATACTAGTTGTCTTAGATGGTTGCTATGTGGTTGCTAAGCTGTTCTGTGTGGTTGCTAGGGTGTCGCTAGGCAGTTTCTAGAGTGTTTTCAGTGCTAGACAGTTGCTAGGGTGTTTTCAGTGTCTGCAAGGCAACACAGATGGTTGCTAGGTAGTTGCTATGGTATCTTTATGTTTCTATATGGTTGCTAGGCTGAACTGGATGGTTGCTAGGGTGGGTGAACGGTGTGTTTTACCTCATGAAGCAGCCGCCGCACCCTCCCTGTCTCTCAGCGTAGTTCCACAAGCCGATGTTGTTCTCGTTGAGCGAAGCTTCACCAATGCAGCCTCTGAAGTGGGTCATTCTCACCGCTGGGGGTTTCTGGGAAAAACACAACAGATGTAAACAGGGCCAAATGCAAGGGAACCCTCAGGAACACCAGACGGATGTGCATCTTACCTTCACCTGAGCGCCGAGGCCCCCGACGAACACCCAGGTGGATTTGTTGACGTCCATGACGGTGGAGGACCCAGACGCTGTGGTCTTCACTGCGGGCAGCGGCTCAGAGTCCGTCTGCTGGACAGTGAGGGTCCCGTGTCTCCCAAACCTAACATTACAGTACAGGAGATGTCAGAGCCTGTCGTTCAAAGGGAAGAACTGAAACGTCCCATCAGCACTGAGAGTCACGAACCGCGTCGCATTGATCCTGTGCCACTTGTCATTGTTGATCTGAACGCTGGGATACTCTAGTCTGGTGAGTCCAGAGCCAGTGTCCCACAGGAAGGACACCTTCCCATGATGCATTTCCAAAGCCATAAAATCCTCCTGATGTGGATATGAATATGCACTTTAAACATTGGAATATACATACAAATATACTGCACGCATGAAGACATTTTTCTCAGTTGCAATGACCGAAACTGAAATAAGTTGTTTACTAAAACCTAAACTAAAATTAAAATGAAAACTGAAAATATAAAAATAAAAGCTAATTCAAAATATTAATAAAAACTACAATAATACTA
>NW_015635866.1:12188-14533 GCF_001515625.1 Sinocyclocheilus rhinocerous | reverse complement strand
CCGAGGCCCCCGACGAACACCCAGGTGGATCTGCTGACGTCCATGACGGTGGAGGACCCAGACGCTGTGGTCTTCACTGCGGGCAGCGGCTCAGAGTCCGTCTGCTGGACAGTGAGGGTCCCGTGTCTCCCAAACCTAACATTACAGTACAGGAGATGTCAGAGTCTGTCGTTCAAAGGGAAGAACTGAAACGTCCCATCAGCACTGAGAGTCACGAACCGCGTCGCATTGATCCTGTGCCACTTGTCATTGTTGATCTGAACGCTGGGATACTCTAGTCTGGTGAGTCCAGAGCCAGTGTCCCACAGGAAGGACACCTTCCCATGATGCATTTCCAAAGCCATAAAATCCTCCTGATGTGGATATGAATATGCACTTTAAACATTGGAATATACATACAAATATACTGCACGCATGAAGACATTTTTCTCAGTTGCAATGACCGAAACTGAAATAAGTTGTTTACTAAAACCTAAACTAAAATTAAAATGAAAACTGAAAATATAAAAATAAAAGCTAATTCAAAATATTAATAAAAACTACAATAATACTACAACACAAAAAAAATTTAATCACTGAAATAAAGTAGAAATAAACCGAACTAAAAAAATAAAAACTACATAGAAATATTAAAAACCCTAACAACTAATACAAATGACAAAAGCATGTAACAAAATTACTAAAACTGTACAAAAATAAATAAATAAAAAAAATAAAAAAGTAAATTTTAAATATTATTAAAAATTATAATTGTATATAAATAAAACTAAGGTTAAAGTTCAATCTAAAATTATTAACTGGAAATAAATAAAAACTAAAACTGAGCTAAAAATAAATCTAAAACTGCAATAAAATTATTTTAGAATATTAATAAAAACTATGATAGTATATAAACAATAAAGTTTAAGCTGAATCACTAAAAGTATTAACTGGAAATAAATAAAAACTAAAACTGAAATAATAAAATACCCTATATAGTAATATTATATAAAAAAAGCACATAAAATTACTAAAACAAACAAAAATTAAAACCGAAAATATAAAAATATTCAAAATATTAATAAAAACGGAAATATTAAATGGATTTAAATAAAAACTAAAACTGAACTAAAAATAAATGAAACCTAAATAATGACATAAAAAACTAAAAAATGCACATAACAAAATTACTAAAACTTGAGATAAAACTAATATGAAACTATAAACCAATTAAAAATATTAATAAATATTAATATATAGTATATAAACAATACTAAAGTTTAAGTTGAATCACTAAAATTATTAACAGAAAATAAATAAAAATAAACTAAAACTGGTATAAAAATAAATTAAACCTAAATAGTAATACAATACAACAACAAAAAAAATAAAAATGACAAAAGCACATAAAATTACTAAAACAAAAATTAAAATGAAAATATAAAAAAAAATAAAGGGTAATCCAAAACATTAATGAAAATTATAAGAGTATATAAATAATACTAAAATAAGATCTCAACACTCTAAAAAAATGCTGGGTGGTTTCAACCTAACTTTGGGTCAAATATGGACTAAAACCCAACTTTTGGGTTAAAGTGCCTCTATTATGCCATTTTTAAGGTTGCTAATGTTGTTTTATGAGTCTCCTAAAACAGGTTTACATGCATGCAAGGTCAAAAAACACGTTAGTTTTCTCATAAAATAGATTTCATTTAACCTCATTTCTAAATGATTCGTAAATGACTCGTGCGAAGCGATAGACAAAAACTTTATTTATCGTGCACTGTCGGCTTCAAAACTTTGCAGATAGTTTATGTTCACATACAGCTACATGACAGTGCATGAAAGGTAATATTCGAAAAGGCATAATAGGGGCACTTTAAAGGGGTCATATTACGCTCTTTTACAAAGTCTTGATTTTGTTTTGGGGGTGTACTAGAACAGGCTCTCATACTAGCTGGGTCAGCGTGTGCTGTGATTGGTCAGCTGGGTCAGTGTGTGCTGTGATTGGTCAGCTGGGCCAGTGTGTGCTGTGATTGGTCAGCTGGGCCAGTGTGTGTTGTGCATATTTGAAACTCAGCATTTTTTAGAGTGAAGTCATGTGATCTGACTCACGCTGGCGCTGCTGCTGCCCATGTAGAAGAGCAGGCTGTCCGGTTCGCTGGTCTTCATGGTCAGCGTGAGTGTGTTGAAGTTACTGGAGCTCACCTCTGGTCTGTACGCTCGCACGCAATCCTTATCCGCAGAAACAGCCACTTTAATCTGCAGAGGTCCGAGCACATTAGGGCTGTCAAAATGGCTGAAAAACTAAATTCGAATTTTTTACTTAAATATTATCAATATTCGAATTATATTCGAATTTAAAA
>NW_015635866.1:8566-12066 GCF_001515625.1 Sinocyclocheilus rhinocerous | reverse complement strand
CACCAGTAAGCACAAATCAATAGAATGTGGACACATACATGGTGTATTTTACCTCATCTAGTGTATATAATTGAATACCAAAGACGTATGCAATCTCTCTGTCTACATTATGAAAACAGCTAAAACAAACGAAAAACATAACAGTTAAATTCCTAGTAATTCCACTAATTGCAATAGCCTATTTCTCTATTAAAACAACAGCGGTTGAGTAAGTGCATTTATTCAGCGATCACAATCGCAAACAATACAGTCGAGATCTCCTGACAGAACACTGAATGACGCTTTCATTTAGATCGTTAAACTCCAGCGTGTTTGTCGCTGTTTTCAGATCATGGTTGCCAGATTGCTTAAAATAAGTAAAACACACCGGGCAGGAAATGTATCAATGTAACAGCGAAGCTCTGATTCGGGGATCAGGTGTTGTGTGTGTGTGTGTGTGTGTGTGTTCACCTTCTGTGTGGTTCTTCAGGGATCCGCTGGTGTCCAGAATCTCTGAGCTCTTCTGAAGCGCTGTCTTCCCCTGCTCAGTCAGCGAGTGCTCGGACTCAGACGTCTGACACAAAACACACACAGCAGCATCACTAAACAGCTTTCTAATATCATCATGAATTCTGAACATATGATGATCAATGGTCCCTCAAAATTTTTTGTTTTCTTGCGGAGCAAACGTTTCTCTATTGGCCGGACATTTCAGCCACCTGAGCAAAAACATTTATACCAGAGCTCTACAGCGCACACAAAAAAGTGTGTACTTTTGACTTTAATGTGCTATTTATATTTGATTTGACCTTTGATGTGACTAAATGATGCACATTTTAGGTTACCTGAGAAAACATTTTTACAGTGCTGTGTTACCAAGAAATTCTATTTAAAAATATTTTTCAAAATCTCACACAGAACGGTTCAATTCTTTAAAATAATATAATATAATATAATATAAAAAAACAAATATTTTCATGAAAAAAAATTCTCAAAAAATGTGAACATGAATTCTTATATAGTTATATTATCTTATATTATTATATAAGTAGAGTTTAGAGTAGTAGAGTTTGAACACTACTACACCTGTGTGTGACTGTAAATGTCTGAGATTTTTTTTACTGTTCTGTGCCCATCATCTGCTGTTTCCAGCATCAAGCCACAATCAAGTCACTCGTCTTTAAAGCATGATGGCGTTTTATTTCACATGCCATGACATTAGCATTGGCTCTCGTGTTGAGCTATTTCATCCACAGCCATTCCAATATTCAATTTCTACAGCGACTGATTCGGCGCACATCAATCCCTAGTTTTTGGTACTTATACCGCAAATATATATTCTTAAGGACATCAAAACCTCAAATAAAACTCCAGAAAGGTGTACAATATGGGACCTTTAAAATAAAATAAAATAAAATAAAATATTGCTGATGATGTACAGCACTTTTTTGACAGCCGAACCCCTTGGATGTAAAACATTTTCTTGAAATTAATTTATAATTATTTAACACATTTGCATGCTCACATTTCTCTGATGTGTGCTAATTGTCACATGACATGCAAGTAAACAGATAAAATATCAAATCTTTTTTAGTAAGTGTTTTATTTTAGTTTTTATTATTGTTTAAAAAAAAATATTTTGCACAACTGTTTTCAACATTGATAATAATCAGAAATGTTTCTTGAGCAGCAAATCAGCATATTAGAATGATTTCTGAAGATCATGTGACACTGAAGACTGGAGTAATGATGCTGAAAATACAGCTGCGCATCACAGAAATAAATTAGTTTAACACATATTCACATAAAAAAATAGTTATTTTAAATCATAATAATATTTCAGATTTTTCCTGTATTTTTGATCACATGCATCCTCTGATGAAGCCGTGACTCACTGTGAGCGTCTGTAGGTTGGTCTGGATGTCGTCGAGCAGGTGTCTGCTGTGGTTGCTGTGGCTCTCGGCTGTGTTTAGGGCCTCCTGGACCTGCAGGAGCCGCTGGCTGTGTGTGGTGAGGGTTGTGGAGATGTTCTCCTGTCTGAAGCGGTTGTGACTGAACGGTTTTGACATCTCCTCCTGAACCTTCTCCAGCACAGACACTGCAGACCTGCTCACACACACACAGACACAGACACACACACACACACACAGAGACACACACACACACAGAGACACACACACACACAGAGACACACACACACACAGAGACACACACACACACAGAGACACACACACACACAGAGACACACACACACACAGAGACACACACACACACAGAGACACACACACACACAGAGACACACACACACACAGAGACACACACACACACAGAGACACACACACACACAGAGACACACACACACACAGAGACACACACACACACAGAGACACACACACACACAGAGACACACACACACACAGAGACACACACACACACAGAGACACACACACACACACACACACAGACACAGACACACACACACATCATTACACGCTGGAAGGGACATCCGAGTATCTGCGCAGACGTAAAGCAGACAAGTGTTTCATGCCTGAACTCATCTTCCGCAGTCGATCTGCAGTGTGTCAGACTGAAGGTCCTGATCTTCTCCAGCGAGCCGCTCGTCTCCTCCAGCAGGAACCTGCTGTTCATCTCATCCAGACCCTCGTTCACCGTCACCTTCACTGAACGCAGCTGCTCCGTCAGGCCTGAGCCAATCACAGGAGAGCTATGAGTGCACAGCAGCCAATCACATCATGCGTTTATCTAATTATATTTGCTACAGTCTCAATGAGTAATGCATTTAAAATAGATTTCATCTTTTGTTTATTTAGATAGATGGTATTTTAGTATTATATTATATATTTATTTTGAATTAGCTTTCATTTTTATATTTTCAGTTTTCATTTTAATTTTAGTTACTTTATTATGTGCTCATGCCATTTTCATTAGTTGTTTTTACAAATATTTCTATTTAACTTTATTTTATTTTTATTTAAGTTTTAGTAGTTTTAGTACTTCAACAAAAAAATTAAACATGTTGCCTTGGCAACTAACTAAAATAAGTTTAGGTTTTTACATCTAATATTTAAATTTTATTTTATTTAAGCATTATTTCAATGAATGAAACATTTTTAATAGTTTTAGTTAACAATAACAACACTAGTTTTAGAGGCTTTACTTTTTAAGATAAAATTTAATTAAATTAAACAAAATAAAATAAAATGTTTTCAGTTTTTTTAAACATTTCTATTTAGCTTTAATTTATTTTATTTCGGTTTTAGTTTAAATAATTTAAATAAAAAAATAGGAAAAAAATAGGAAATGTAGCCTTCATACCTAACTGAAATTAAATAAATGTAATTTTAAAAAAAAGTTTTCACAGCTAATATTTATATTTTACTTATTTTAGCTTTATTCCAATTTTATTCCAGTTTATTAAAACTTTATTTAGTTTTAGTTAATGATAACATTGGTTTTAGGTGCATTACTCTTCAGCAAAAAAAAAAAAAAAACATAAAAAA
>NW_015635866.1:6130-7018 GCF_001515625.1 Sinocyclocheilus rhinocerous | reverse complement strand
AAAAATAATAATAATAAAATAAAATAAAATAAAAAAGTGATGGTTACCGAGGATGGCAGAATGAATGTTGTGGATGAGGTCCAGCAGCTGTTTGCCCTGAGTGAATCTCTCCTCTGAGATCAGCAGCACATCTTCACTTCCATCAAACACACTCTGGACCTACAGATGAAGCAACACACACACACACACACACACACACTGAGTCCCAGCATCAGTCGCCGGTTGCCGTGGATACAGTGATGACGGACATGAGTCGTACCTGCTGCTGAAGGTCAGTGATGTGATTGGTCAGGTTGCTCACATGTTCCTCTCCTGCGGTCAGCCGATAATCTGAGCTCTGCTTCCACGACATCAAACTCTGCTAATCAAACAAGCAAATGTACACACACGGGGTTCTTTATACATGACCGATGCGTTCCACATGCAGAGGAGGCCCATGACTGACCTTGACCTCTCCGGTCTGGTTCTCGAGGGTCATCAGCTGGCTGTAGGGAGCGAGAACGACCCCCGACAGGTTCAGAGAGGCGATGGACCCGTCTAAAGCGTCCAGATCGTCCAGCAACGCTCCGGTGCAGTCGTCATCACACGCTGCAGGACATGAGATCGTTTCAGAATTGATGCATTTTGCAACATTATCACTGTTATGTCCCTGTTTTGAAACGGTCTGTATTGTATAAAGCGCTGCAGAAATAAATGTGCCGTTACTCACACACACACTGCTCGCTGACCAGCACGTGTCTCTCCTCGCACTGGTCACACAGATGACCTCTGACCCCGGGCTTACACTCGCAGCTCCCGGTGCGTCCGTCACAGACGCCGTGCACTGACCCCGCCCGGCTGCACTGACACACCTGGCACCGCCCACCTGCCTCAGACGGGTTACCATAG
>NW_015635866.1:5522-6043 GCF_001515625.1 Sinocyclocheilus rhinocerous | reverse complement strand
ATATATATATATATATATATATATATATATGCGCTTCCAAATTTCACTAAAACATACGTTCAGTTGCCAAACTGCCAAAATAAAAGCTTAATGGTTTGCTGTTTGAAAATGAAGAAATTAAGATTGTAAAAATTTATACTGTAATTTTGCAGTTGTACTATAAAAAGATTATTTTATTATAATAATCTTGTATCAGTGAGATACTATTATAGTTTTTATTAATAGTATGAATTTATTTTTTATATATTGTTTTTGTTTTAATTTCTGTTATTGTTTTAGTATTCTTTGTGTGTTTTTGTCATTTTTATTATATTTTTAATATGTCTAAATTGTTTGTATTATTTTTTATTTCAACATTAGTTTTATTTATTTTAGTATATCAAGTTAAAACTAAATAAAAATGAGAAATGTTTACTTGGCAACTAGCTGAACTACCACATTTTGCTATAAGTTTTACAGCATCATATAATAATTGCTGTTAATAGTGTTCATCGTCTGTTTGATTACGTCTTTAATTGATC
>NW_015635866.1:5079-5267 GCF_001515625.1 Sinocyclocheilus rhinocerous | reverse complement strand
GTGTGTGTGTGTGCGTGTGTGTGTGTGTGTGTGAGTGTGTGTGTGTGTGTGAGATTGAGTGTGTGTGTGTGAGTGTGTGTGAGATTGAGTGTGCATGTGTGCGTGTGTGAGTGTGTAAGTGAGTGTGTGTGTGTGTGTGTGATTGAGTGTGTGTGTGTGTGTGTGTGTTTGTCCCTGGTGAGCGTGCA
>NW_015635866.1:0-4684 GCF_001515625.1 Sinocyclocheilus rhinocerous | reverse complement strand
GCGTACCTAACTAGTCTTCTACCTCGCTACAATCCATCACGCTCCCTAAGGTTGCAAAACTCTGGACTTTTGGTAGTACCTAGGATAGCAAAGTCCACTAAAGGAGGTAGAGCTTTTTCGCATTTGGCTCCCAAACTCTGGAATAGCCTTCCTGATAACGTTCGGGGTTCAGACACACTCTCTCTGTTTAAATCTAGATTAAAGACACATCTCTTTGGCCAAGCATTCAAATAATGCATCTCATAATCTTGTACTGCAGTTATATCTGCTCAAATGCACATTATTATTGTTTAGTTTGGGTTAAACAAATCAATTTTGCTTGGTTGGAACAGCAGCTATGCTAATTATGTCTCTATTTGTTTCTCTGTTTTTTGCTAGGATTTACACAAGCTTCAGTCTGGATCCAGAACACCTGAGAAGAGATGATGCCAACCCCTCAGAGGACCTCAGATGATGCCAACCCTGAAACCACTTACAGAACTACCACATTTTGCTATAAGTTTGATTGCATCATAATAATTGCTGTTAATAGTGTTCATCTTCTGTTTGATTACGTCTTTAATTGATTTTTCCGTACATTTCTGCCATATGTACATTAACTGACAGTCACCACTGATAAGCTACCACTAAATATTGTAGAAACCTAATTTACTGTAAAGTTACTTTGCAACGATTTGTATCGTGAAAAGCGCTATACAAATAAACTTGAATTGAATTAAAATAATATTTTTTACACTATATTTCTATTCTTTTTTTTCAAAATTTGTATTTAATAATAGTCATTATTATTATTATTATTTGCACTCAAAAAATGTCTTCAGAATATAAAGTTTTTTTTTTTTTTTTGCATAAAATCATCCTACTCACACGAATTATTTCATAATAAAATTATTCAAGTCATCTGGTGAAAATCCTTGCATTTTTTTATATCTTAATATAGAAGAAAAACTAAATATTGTTGTGCAGCTCTAACATGAGCTGCTATTAAATTTCATTTCGTGGTATTCTATTATTAATTCCGATTGGCTGATTTCCGGAACTGTTTTTATTGGTTAATTTCCGGAACTACTGTCGGTAAACATGTGACCATGTGAGCACAGCAGTGTCATGTGACCTCACCTCTGACCCCGAAGAGGACAGGTGCACAGCGAGCAGTTAATATTATATATATGTATATATATATATATATAAACAAAATGGCAATCTCCCAAAATACCAAGATGAAAAAGAATTAAATGAAAAACTTTAAGCACATTTACAATGGAAGGGTATTTTATAATCTTCAAAGATACCCTGTTACCGTGGTATTTTTGAGTTTTTTTTTACCATGTTACCGTGGTATTTCTGCGGGGTTTACTGTGGTGTTTGTTCCTCGTTACCGTGGTATTTCTGCGGAGTTTACTGTGGTGTTTGTGTGGTGTTTGCTCCTTGTGACCGTGGTATTTCTGCGGAGTTTACTGTGGTGTTTGTGTGGTGTTTGCTCCTTGTGACCGTGGTATTTCTGCGGAGTTTACTGTGGTGTTTGTGTGGTGTTTGCTCCTTGTGACCGTGGTATTTCTGCGGAGTTTACTGTGGTGTTTGTGTGGTGTTTGCTCCTTGTGACCGTGGTATTTCTGCGGAGTTTACTGTGGTGTTTGTGTGGTGTTTGCTCCTTGTGACCGTGGTATTTCTGCGGGGTTTACTGTGGTGTTTGCTCCTTGTTACCGTGGTATTTCTGCGTGGTTTACTGTGGTGTTTGTGTGGTGTTTGCTCCTTGTTACCATGGTATTTCTGTGGGGTTTGTACCTTGTTACCGTGGTATTTCTGCGGGGTGTACTGTGGTGTTTGCTCCTTGTGACCGTGGTATTTCTGCGGGGTGTACTGTGGTGTTTGCTCCTTGTGACCGTGGTATTTCTGCGGGGTGTACTGTGGTGTTTGCTCCTTGTGACCGTGGTATTTCTGCGGGGTGTACTGTGGTGTTTGCTCCTTGTGACCGTGGTATTTCTGCGGGGTGTACTGTGGTGTTTGCTCCTTGTGACCGTGGTATTTCTGCGGGGTGTACTGTGGTGTTTGCTCCTTGTGACCGTGGTATTTCTGCGGGGTGTACTGTGGTGTTTGCTCCTTGTTACCATGGTATTTCTGTGGGGTTTGTACCTTGTTACCGTGGTATTTCTCCATGTGGTGTTTGCTCCTTGTTACCGTGGTATTTCTGCGGGGTTTACTGTGGTGTTTGTGTGGTGTTTGCTCCTTGTTTCCATCTTGTTACCGTGGGGTTTACTGTGGTGTTTGTGTGGTGTTTGCTCCTTGTTACCGTGGTATTTCTGTGGTGTTTGCTCCTTGTTACCGTGGTATTTCTGCTGGGTTTACTGTGGTGTTTGCTCGTGTTTACCGTGGTATTTCTGTGGGGTTTACCGTGGTATTTGTGTGGGTCTGTACCTTGTTACCTTGGTATTTGTGTGGTGTTTACTGTGGTACTTCTGTGGGGTTTACCGTGGTATTTGTGCATGTCTGTACCTTGTTACTGTGGTATTTGTGTGGTGTTTACTGTGGTATTTCTGTGGTGTTTACTGTGGTATTTCTGTGGGGTTTACCGTGGTATTTGTGTGGGGGTTTGTGTGGTGTTTGTTCCTTGTTACCGTGGTATTTCTGCGGGGTTTACTGTGGTGTTTGTGTGGTGTTTGTTCCTTGTTACCGTGGTATTTCTGCGGGGTTTACTGTGGTGTTTGTGTGGTGTTTGTTCCTTGTTACCGTGGTATTTCTGTGGTGTTTGTGTGGGGTCTGTACCTTGTTACCGTGGTATTTCTGCGGGAGTCTCCAGTAATACGGGCCGGTGAGGACAGACAGACTGTGGAGGTGAGACGCATCCAGCAGCATCTCTTGATCGCTGTAAGAAACGCCCTCCAGCGTCCCCTGCAGGTCACTCTGAGACACGACACGCAGCAGAGCCGGAGCAGAGCCCAGCGTGATCTGAATCACAGACATGATTGACGCGATAAACACTCACGATTCACATCAGCATCAGGATTTTCCTGCACTGCATCTTCATAAATAATGTTTTATCTGAGTTTAGTTTGTGTCTTAATTAAAACTTTAGATGTGTTTAGATTATGCACATTTTTTTTATATTTTACACCTCTTAATCATGGTAAAATCACTGTAAAGCATGGAATCTCAAGACTTCTGTTTATAGACACTACCGTTCAAAAGTTTGGGGTTGGTAAGACAGTATTTTGTTTTTGAAAAAATCTTTTATTGATGTGTTTTAAAAGCAAGTTTTATTCAGCAAGGATGCATTAATTAGATCAAAAGTGAAAGACATTTATAATTTTCTAATTAATTTAATAATTTAGAATAACTATACTACAACACTTAATAAATATAATAATAATAAAAAATATACAACACATATAAGTACTACAAACAACTGTTTTCAACATTTTATATATATTAGAATGATTTCTGAAGATCATGTGACACTGAAGACTGGAGTAATGATGCTGAAAATACAGCTGCACATCACAGAAATAAATTACAGTTTAACAGATATTTACATAGAACACAGCTGTTTTAGATGATAATAATATTTCAAATTTTTACTGTATTTTGGATCAAATAAATGCAGCCTTGCTGAGAAGAGACTCTTTTGAACACATCTTACCAGGACCAAACTTTTGAACTGTAGTGTATATTCATTTATAGTGTAGCTGGCAAACGGTTTCCTGCAGTGTAAGCTGATGTGTTGTGTGCGTGATCACGGCTCACCGGCACTCGGATCAAACCGCCGCGCTCCTCACAGACGCTGGACACACCGAAACAGAAGCACGGACTGCAGCCGGACGGATTCTGCGCCGTCAGACCGAGCGTCCCGCTCTTACACTCGTCACAGCCGCCGCCGCCAACATTCTCCTGAAACACATCCACCACGTTAACCATCATGCACTAGAACACGCTACAGCACACGGAGGCGTCGCCGGCGTCACCTTGCAGGAGCAGCGGCCGTGATCCTCGCATCCACACACTCCCAGCGCCGGGTCGCAGAACTCCTCTCGCGTGCCGCTGGGGTTGCAGTTGCAGGCGGTGCATTCTGGGAAGTTTTTGTAGCCCAAAGCGCAGCGGTCGCACTTGAGACCGGAGAAGTGTGGCCTGCAGCGACACTGACCCGACTGCAGCTCACACTGAGACGAACTCGAGCCCTCGGCACTGCAGTTACACACCTGCACACACACACACGCACGCACACACAGACACAGACACGTGCACGCACACACGCACGCACGCGCACACACATGCACACACAGACGCGCACGCACACACGCGCACGCATGCACACGCACGCACACACACACACACACGTTTTACATTTATTACACGTTTTACACACAAATATTTACATATTTATCACTATGCTACTTGCATGATAGTCCATACAATTCCATCTATTATTATTTATTCATATTACTATTTATTAATATTTGTTCATACTCATATTTACATATTTATCACTATGGTAGTTATACAGTAGTCTAATTAAATATTTTTATTTTACTATAATTTTTTATTATTATTATCTTTAATTTAATATCAATAACAACTATTATTATTTATTCAAATGTGTTCATTTTCATATCCATATTCAATCCCTATGTTATTTACATAGTCAACCGTGGTATGATGAAGGCATGTGTCGTACCTTACAGCCGGAGAC